>NW_028270167.1:9887693-10187693 GCF_037043375.1 Chiloscyllium plagiosum
GGTTGCATGGTTTGGTCTCTTTTCCACACCCATTCTCCCCTGTTCCATATACATTGTAATTCACCTCCTGTTTCAAAGTGTAAGCACATGGCCAACTTCTAGGTCTTGTTGCAATAATATAAATCACCATCATGAGGAGCACATGAGCAGCATTATTTGAATGGACCAATACTGCCGAGTATCTGTTCCCAATCCCACTCAGATCAGGACTTCAGCTCTTTGGGCGCAGAGAGGCACCAACCATTAGTACTCCTGTGTTTTGATTGCTGGGGGTTGGTACTCCTTTTTGATAAAGTCACCATCGTCTTACTGGATCATAAGCTGCTCTCTCATTAGGGAGAGATGACTAATGGTAACTTAATCTGAGTCTCACCACACCTCAGTCAAGGGGAGAAGTTGTGAAGGAGGATCTTTCATGGTCAGTGTTGGATTTATAAGACCGTAAGAACATAAGATATGGTAGCAGATTTAGGCTATTTGGTTCATCAAGTCTACTACACCATTGATCATGGCTGATATGTTTCTCAACCTCATTCTTCTGCCTTCTCCCTGTAACCCTTGATCCCTTTACCAATAAAGAACCTATCTATCTCTGTCTTAAATACACTCAATGAGTTGGCCTCCACAGCTCTCTGCAGCAATGAACTCCCAAGATTAACCACCCTCTGGCTGAAGAAATTCCTCCTCGTCTCAGTTTTAAAGGGCCTTCACTCTGAGGCAGACCCATTATATCCTAGTCTCTCCTACTAGTGGAAGCATCGTCTCCATGTCCACTCTATCCAGACCTTTCAGTATTCTGTAAGTTTCATTCAGCTTTCCCCCATATCCTTCTAAACTCCACTGAGTACAGGGGGTCTGCTTTTGACTTGCTGACTGCAAACCGAACCTGCAAGTTAACCTTAAGAGAATCCTGAACTAGGATTTCCAAGTCCCTGTGTGCTTCAGATTTCCAAAGTCTTTCCCCATTTAGAAAATAGTCTATGCCTCTACTCTTCCTAAAAACATGCATAACCTCAATTTTCCGTCTTAGATTCCATCTGCCTCTCTCCTAGCCTGTCCAAACCCTTCTGCAGCTTCTCCCCTTCCTCAACGATGCCAGTCCGTCAACCTATTTTAGTGGAATCTGCACATTTAACAATACAGTAGTGCCCTTAGTTCCTTCATAGCTTGGAAAAGATCGGTATTTATGCCTTACCCCAACCCCCACACAAATGGGCTGCTAACACACAACCCATTGGCAGTCCCTAATAGTCCCCAATAGCAGCTAATCATTCTCCTAGGTTGACCTTTACCCGAACCTTTGTCTGTCCAACTGTTTTGCTCTCTCTTTGGGCTTTATCTTCACCTGTGAACCCTCCCCCCAAGTCTACTTCTGCATTAATATCTCTCCTAGCTACCACCAGTTCTGAAGGAGGAGCACGGGATCCAAAATGTTAATTCTGATTTCCCTCCACAGATGCTGCCAGACTTGCTGAGTTTTTCCAGCAATTTCTGTTTTTGTTTCTGATTTCCAGCATCCACAGTTTGTTCGTTTTTTTTTTAGTTGAAACTTTAAGGTGGCTTGGTTAACTCATTCAATCTGAGGAAAAGGACATTGCCCATGTCCAGAAATATGAATGGACAGCGGCAGAGGGCAGTTAATAGTCAAGGATAATTGTAGCAGCATAATTTTGGCAATGAATATAGAAACAAAAAGATTGTGCTCATGTTTTATATAGATCTCTGGTTAGGCATCAGCTGGAGTTGCTCTTACATGACACATTAGTGGAACAAAAGTGGTTAAATTCGAATATCCAGTTTTTGTGTCCAAGCTTGTACTTTGTTAAATTTTGCAAAGAAGATACTTGTCTATTTTTATATTTTGCTGGAGTACATCTTTCAAATGAATTTTGATAAGTCTGCTGCTGTTCCTGACCTAAGCAGTGAGCCCCATCATCTCTGGCCTGTCACACTGGACAGCCTGGGGAATGGGCTTGGGCTGCCCAGGGTGGATCTAGACAATTGGAATTCCGTCTGCCTGACCATGTTCAAAGTGTCCGCCTTAGAGGGGTCGTGGGAATGCTCCAGTGGAATGGTCTTCTAATGAGTTTAAAGGAAATCTGGCAGACAGTAAGGATGAGCAATTCCCAAAAGAATGATCGGAGTTTAATTGGATGTTCTTAATGGGAGGTGTGGGGGGGATGGGAAGAGGAGGAACTGTCGGCGTGATAGTGATGTGATGCACCAGCAGGTCAGATAACACTTTTTGGTGGGGTTTTACAGTGAAGCTCTTCCAGCAGGTTCATGGAAGGTGTCACTGCATGTGGACATGTACTACTTCAGAACCTGAGGAGTCGTGAATAGAGTCACTCTGTGATTATTGGCAAATAACCCCAATTCTGACCTCATGATGAAAGGAAAGTCATTGATGAAAGAATTGGAGATGGTTGGGCCAGCACATTCCCCTGACACAATTGACTCAACAACTACCAACCAACTTTCTTGGTATTTGGGATGACTTCAATGTATGGAAAGCTTTCCCGTTGATTTATGTTGACTCCAGTTTTGCTTGGACTCTTTGATGCCACACCGAGACAAATGTAGCATGGATGTCAAGGGCAATCAATCTCATCTCATCCCTTGAGTTCAGCTCTTTTGCCCATTTTTTTGAAAAATGCTGCAGTGAATGGCTCTGAACAGACCCCAGCAGAACCTGACCTGAGCCTCAGTGAGCAGGCTGGGGGTGTTTAGTAAGATCCACTCGATAGCACCATCATTGATACCGTTTCATCCCTCCTCTGATAGCTGAAAGTGGACAGATAGGGTCAGATTTTGCATTTCATGGGCAGGACATTCCTTGCCAATTTACCACACTGCCAGGTAGATGCCAGCTTTTCTGTAGCTTTATTGTATTTGAAATAATTTGAAGACGCCCATGAGAAAAATGCTGCTCCAGTTTCATTTCCAAATGAAAAAATACTGATATTTGATTTCTCTTTAGGTATGAAACAGGGTTATCACCTCTTTAAAAATCTGGTGCTGTTGCTTGGCAAATGTGTAATTTTCTAGCTTTCCCTGAACAGTTTTATGAAGTATTAATAGCATATATGTTGTGACGGATTGAAGCCAGAGGATTAAAGGTTTTACTTTGAGTCTATTGTACAAATACCAATCATGAAACTTGCATTAATATTAGGAAACCATTAGTGTTGACCCAGGCAATGCAGAATTGTATTTCATATACTTATGCACCATAATGCTCTTTCTTGCTGCTTGAGAACTTGGCTTTGCTCAGCTAAGTCTTTAACTCCTTTGTTACCAGACAGAATAGTAGCAATTCTTTGTTCGCTATCATATTGAAATAGGGGATATAGTGAGTTTTTTAGTTTCAACGAAAGAGAAAAATTGCTTTTTAAAAATTTTTCCGTGAGAATGAGCCATTCAGCTCATCTGGATTACAGATTGTTTATGAAAATTCACTATCCCTTCGTTGACACAAAACTAGGTGGGAAGGCAAGTGTTGAGCATGACGCAATAAGCTTGCAGAGGGACATAAACAGTTTAATTGCATGAGCAAAAACTTATAATGTGGGGAAAATGCAAAGGTATGCACTTTGTAAGGAAGAATAGAGGAGCTGAATTTTTTTTAAATGGAGAAAGACTGCAGAAAGCTACAGCACAGAGTGGGGGGGGGGCGGGTTACTGTTACAAAAAACACAAATGGTGAGCAAGCAGGTTCATTGCATAATAGGATGGGCAAATAGGATGTTTCAGAGGGAATGGAATATAAAAGTAAGGACGTTTTGCTAAACCTTTACAAGGCATTAGACAGCTGCTAATATACTGTGACTATTGCAAGGTTTGTAGTTCAGGTTGAGGTTTAGGGTGTAGCTTTGCTCGCTGAGCTGTAGGTTTGATATCCAGATGTTTCATTACCTGGCTACGTAACATCATCAGTGGCGACCTCCAAGTGAAGCGAAGCTGTTGTCTCCTGCTTTCTATTTATATGTTTGTCCTGGATGGGGTTCCTGGAGTTTGTGGTGATGTCATTTCCTGTTCGTTTTCTGAGGGGTTGATAGATGGTATCTAGATCTATGTGTTTGTTTATGGCGTTGTGGTTGGAGTGCCAGGCCTCTAGGAATTCTCTGGCATGTCTTTGCTTAGCCTGTCCCAGGATAGATGTGTTGTCCCAGTCGAGTTGGTGGTTTTTTTTCATCCGTGTGTAGGGCTACGAGGGAGAGAGGATCGTGTCTTTTTGTGGCGAGCTGGTGTTCGTGTATCCTGGTGGCTAACTTTCTTCCTGTTTGTCCTACGTAGTGTTTGTGACAGTCCTTGCATGGAATTTTGTAGATGACGTTGGTTTTGTCCATGGGTTGTACTGGGTCTTTTAAGTTTGTTAGTTTTTGTTTGAGAGTGTTGGTGGGTTTGTGTGCTACTAAGATTCCGAGGGGTCTTAGTAGTCTGTCTGTTATTTCTGAAACTTGTTTGATGAATGGTAAGGTGGTTAGGGTTTCTGGCTGTGTTTGGTACAAACCATGGACAAAACCAACGTCATCTACAAAATTCCATGCAAGGACTGTCACAAATACTATGTAGGACAAACAGGAAGAAAGTTAGCCACCAGGATACGCGAACACCAGCTAGCCACAAAAAGACACGATCCTCTCTCCCTCATAGCCCTACACGCGGATGAAAAAAAAACCCACCAACTCGACTGGGACAACACATCTATCCTGGGACAGGCTAAGCACAGGCATGCCAGAGAATTCCTAGAGGCCTGGCACTCCAACCATAACGCCAAAAACAAACACATAGATCTAGATACCATCTATCAACCCCTCAGAAAACAAACAGGAAATGACATCATCACAAACCCCAGGAACCCCATCCAGGACAAACATATAAATAGAAAACAGGAGACAACAGCTTTGCTTCACTTGGAGGTCGCCACTGATGATATTACCTAGCCAGGTAATGAAACGTCTGGATATCAAACCTACAGCTCAGTGAGAAAAGCTACACCCTAAATACTGTGACTAGTTTGGACCTGTTATGCCAGGAAATGTACACTGTAATTGGAGGCTATCCAGAGAACAGTGACTAGAAAAAATACCGGGTTTGGAGGGACTGTCTTATGAAAGGTTAGTCAGGTTGGGCCTCTATTTATTGTAATGTAGAAAAATGCAAGGCTACCTGATTGAAACATACAGGGTTCTTTGATGACTTGAGTTGGGTAGATGAGAGAGATTACTTCCCCCTGTGGGAGAGTCGAGGACTAGAGGGAAAAATCTCAGGGTAAGGGGTCACCCATTTAAGACAAAGGTGAGGAAGAATTTCTTCTCTTGGAGGCAAGTGAATCTGTGGAATTTCTTTCAACAGTGGGCTGTTGAAGCTGCATCATTAAGGATTTTCAAGGTTGAGATGAATTTTTAAATCAGTAAAGGGAGAAGACAGAAAAGGAGAATTGAGGATTATTTGATGAGCCATGATCTCATTGAATATTGAAGCAGACTCGGTGGGCTGAGTGGCCTCCTTCAGTTGCTATGTCCATTGATCCTTTAGCCTAGCCCCCACCCTTTCACGCCACACATCAAAGCACCATTTGGATTGTTTCCTAGGAGGTGGTGGTCTAATGGTATTGTCAGTGGATTTGTAATCCAACAGGTCAGGCTCTGGGAATACAGATTCAAATCCCACCTTGGCAGCAGCTGGAATTTGCATTCAGTTAATAAATCTGACAGAAAAAGCTGCACCTCATAGGGTGGTAGAGTGGTAATGTCACTGGACTAGTAAGTCAATAGACCCAGGCTAATTTGAAACAAAGAAATTTAAAACTGTGAAGCCTGGAGATCTGAAACGAACAGAAAGTACAGAGAAACCCAGCAGATCTTGCAGCATCTGTGGAGAGAAAGCAGAGTTAATTTTTTTGAGTTCAGTTACCCTTTTCCAGAAGCTGATAGTAGAAGCTGGGAAAAGGTGATATTAATGTTGATGACGGGAGTGGAGGAATGTGGTGGGAGGAAAAGTATAGACAGAGCCCAGAGAATCACAGAACCGAATTATGGAATTCCTACAGTGTGGAAGCTGGCCATTTGGCCCATTCAGTCCACACCAAAGAACATCCCACCCTGACCCAACCCTCCCATCCTATCCCCATAACCCTGCATTTCCCCATCTAGCCTGCACATCCCTGGACACTATGGGCAATTTAGCACGGCCAATCCACCTAACCTGCACATTTTTGGAAATCTTTGAAAGAGAAAAAGGTAGGCAGTTAGAGGAATTATTGATAGCAAGCCAGGAAAGAAGACAGACTCAGGCTAATTAATGCATTGACAGCTTGGTTTCAAATCCCATCACGGCAGCTACCGGAATCTAAATTGAATTAACAATATCTGGAATTGAAAGCTAGTCTCAGTAAAGGTGGCCATTGATTTATTATTGATTGTAATTAAAAAAAAACATCTCACTCCCTAAGGGCCTTTCAGAAAGGGAATCTGCTACCCTTACCTAGTCTGGGAGAAAGTGAGGACTGCAAATGCTGGAGATCAGAGTCGAGAGTGCGGTGCCGGAAAAGCACAGCAGGTCAGGCAGCTTCCGAGGAGCAAGAGAATCGATGTTTTGGCCTAAGTCCTTCATCATTCCTGATGAAGGGCTTAGGCCCATAACATTGAATCTCCTGCTCCTCAGATGCTGTCTGACCTGCTGTGCTTTTCCAGTACCACACTCTTGACCCTTATCTGGTCTGGCCTACGTGCGACTCCAGACCTGCTGCAATGCGGTTGACTCTTAACCGCCCACTGAAACGGTCCGAGCAAGCTGCACAGTTCAAGGGCAATTAAGGATTGGCCAACAAATTCCGGCCATGCCAGAGACACCCACCTACTATGAAATAATTTTAAAAACAATTTTAGTAATTTTATATTAAGGTAAAAATCACACAACACCAGGTTATAGTCCAACAGGTTTAATTGGAAGCACACTAGCTTTCGGAGCGACGCTCCTTCATCAGGTGATAGTGGAGGGCTCAATCCTAACACAGAATTTATAGCAAAAATTTACAGTGTGATGTAACTGAAATTATACATTGAAAAATTGATTGTCTGTTAAACCTTTCATCTGTTAGAATATCATGATATTTTCATTTCTTTCATGTGTAAATCACAAAACCTTTTTTCAAAAAGTTGCATTCTCAGGTTAGCTGTTAACAATGGTGATAGCGAGACAATATGTTGAAGGTTCTGGATTAGTGGTGCTGGAAGAGCACAGCAGTTCAGGCAGCATCCGAGGACAGGCAAAATCGATGTTTCGGGCAAAAGCCCTTCATCAGGAATAGCTTTAGAAAGTGTGTGTGTGCGTGCGTGCGTGCGTGCGTGGTGTGTGTGTGTGTGTGTAGTGAGTGCAGAGTGTCTTAAGTCTGTGAGGGGATGCATGTGTGAGTGTGGGAGTGTGTGTCTGTAAGGGTGTGTGTGGGTGTCTGTGTGCGCGTCTGTGTGTATGTGTGTCCGTGTGTGTGTCCGTGTCTGTGTGTGTGTGTCCGTGTGTGTGTGTGAGTGTGTGTAGGAGTGTCTGTGTGTGTGTATAGTGCCATGGTGATCACCTGTAATGTGACATGAACCCAAGGTCCCGGTTGAGGCCCTCCCTATGGGTACCGAACTTAGCTATCAGCCTCTGCTCGGCCACTTTTCCCTGCTGCCTGTTCCGAAGTCCACCTTGGAGGATGGTCACCCGAAGGTCCGAGGCTGAATGTCCTGGACCACTGAAGTGTTCCCCAACTGGGAGGGAATCCTCCTGTCTGTTGATTGTTGTGCGGTGCCCATTCATCCGTTGTTGTAGCCTTTGGTCAGTTTCCCCAATGTATCATGCCTCCGGGCATCCCTGCCTGCAACGTATAAGATAGACAACGTTGGCTGAGTCACGTGAGTACCTGTACAAGGTGGAAGGTGTCCCCACGTGTAATGGTGGTATCTATGTCCACACTCTGACATGTCTTGCAGCATCCACTGTGACAGGGTTGTATGGAGTTGTCCTGAGAGCCGGGCAGTTTGCTATGAACAATGATCTGTTTGAGGTTTGGCGGTTGTTTAAAGGCGAGTAGTGGAGGTGTGGGGAAGGTCTTGGTGAGGTGCTCATCCTCATTGATAATGTGTTGCAGGTCACGAAGAACATGGCGTAATTTTTCAGCTCCTGGGAAATACTGAACAACGAAGGGTACCCTGTCGGTTGCAGCACGTGTCTGTCTCCTGAGGAGGTCATTATGGTTCCTTGCTGTGGCACGTCGGAAATGATGAGTTGGGCATCATACCCAGTTCTTGTGAGGGCATCCCTGAGTACTTCCAGGTGTCCGTCACGTTCCTCCTCATCTGAGCAGATCTGGTGTACGCGTAGGGCTTGTCCATAGGGGATGGCTGTTTTAATATGTTTTGGGTGGAAGCTGGAGAAGTGTAGCATTGTGAGGTTGTCTGTGGGTTTGCGGTAGAGTGTGGAGCTGAGGTGCCCATCCTTGATGGAGATGCAGGTGTCCAAGAATGAGACAGATAGTCGAGAGTAGTCCATGGTGAGTTTGATGCTGGGATGAAACTTGTTGATGTCACTGTGTAGTTTTATCAGTGTACCTGGTGTATAATGTTGGTTGGAGATCTTGCATAGAGGAGAAGTCTTGTTCAAACCTGTGCATAACAATGTTGGCATTTGGGGTGCAAATTTGGTCCCCATGGCTGTTCCATGTGTCTGGATGAAGAACTGGTTGTCAAAGGTGAAGACGTTATGATCAAGGATAAAGCGGATGAGATGTAAGATGGTGTTTGGAGACTGGCAGTTGTTGGTGTTGAGCACCGAGGCTGTTGCCACGATTGTGGGGGATGCTGGTGTAGAGTGCGGAAACGTCCATGGTGACAAGGAATGTTCCTGGTTCGACTGGTCCGTGGGTGCTGAGTTTCTGTAAGAAATCCATAGTGTCGCGACAGAAGCTGGAGATCCCCTGTACAATAGGTTTCAAGATGTATTCCACATAGCCGGAGAGATTCTCACACAGGGTTCCATTGCCTGACATGATGGGACATGCCGGTGTGTTGGTTTTGTGTACCTTTGGAAGGCAGTAGAAGTCGCCTACACGAGAAGTACGTGGGATGAGAGTGGGTAGGGAACTCTGAAGGACTGGATCTAAAGTTCTGATCAGTGTGTTTAATTCACGGGTGTGTGGTCGGATCAGCTGGTAGGTGCCTGTAGTGTTCCTGGTTGTACAGTTGTCGGTACACTTTCTTGCAGTAATCTGTTCTATTCTGAATGACAATGGCTCCTCCTTTACCCGCTGGTTTGATGACAATGTTGAGATTGGTTTTGAGAACCTGGATGGCATTGCGCTGTGAACGGGTGATGTTTTGCTCTACCTTGTGGGTACAGCTGATGAATCTGGCATTTATATATTTCCTGACGGTATATTAAGGTAGTGTGTCAGGAGTAAGGGGATGAAATGCCTCCTTGGTGTTTGTGAGTGAGGCCGAGCAAGCCATTCAGATCCAGGGGAACTGGGAAGAAACAACAAGTGCTTGCCCAGTCAGTGTCCTTCCTGTCTCATGGAGGAACAAAGAGAGAAAGAAAAATCCCTCTTTTGCCAAAAAGATCTGGAAATCTGAAAAAAAAACAGGAATTGCTGAAAACACTGAGGAGTCCCTACCAATGAGATAAACGTTTTAGGTTTTGTGATAAAATGTCCTGAACAGTTGACTAGTCTATTTTCATCACAGGTTTGGCTGATGTTTTCTGCGTGGTTTATTCACATTATGCCCCATGCCCTGAAGAGCTCTTTCAATGTCCTCTGTCAATCACACACAACTTTGTTGGGAGCTGTGGTGAAGCACTTTTTGAAGTGCTGCAGTCATAGATGTTCACAGAATGCCCACAGTGTGGAAGCAGGCCATTCAGCCCATCAAATCCACACTAACTCTCTGAAGAACATCCCTTAAAATCCAAATTTACCATGTTAACCCACCTGGCCTACACATCCCTGGGCACTACAGGGTAATTTAGCAGGGCCAATCAACCTAACCTGCGCATCTTTGGACTGTGGGTGGAAATCAGAGCATCTGGACAAACCCACAAAGACACAGTGTGAAACATGAAAACTCCACAAAGCCAGTCACTCAAGGTTGGAATCGAACCTACCTCCTTGGTGCTGTGAGGTAGCAGTGACAATCACTGTGCCACCTGGAACAATGTTATGTACTAAGGTTTGGGGAGGTCGATTCTGTATTTAACTTGAAAATGCTTAGGATAGGCACTGGCAAGGTCTTTCACTTGCCTTGAATCTGGTCTTCTCTTTGGTTGATTGTAGATAACAAAATGCTTGAATGTGGGCCATGATTGTAATAGTATTTTCACTAAAGATCTGATGATTCTGGAGTACGTTTAGAAAGTGTGTGTGTGTGTGTGTGTGTGTGTGTGTGTGTGTGTGTGTGTGTGTGTGTGTGTGTGTGTGTGTGTGTGTGTGTGTGTGTGTGTGTGTGTGTGTGTGTGTGTGTGTGTGTAAATTAACAGCAATTCTAATGTATAACTCCATTCCTGTAAGATTTATTATCTCCATACATTGGGTCACTAACTTATAAGAATGGAATAAATGAATTCTCATTGCCATTGTGGGGTTCTGGGAATTCTAACAGATTGACAACTTTGTCCATTTGTTTCAGAAGGCCAGGGGTCTTGTTTATTAGGATAACAGATGATGTCACATTAGAGTTTAATTTGTTATTGTTTGGCTGTGACATTTTGCCCCATAAAAGGACAATTTATATCCTCTTTGTCAAGAAGACTCAGGAGATTCATTTAATATTTGATATTAATGTCCTTTCAAAGTATTGGAATTGTTCAGGGCGATGTCATTGTAATGACATGAGGTAATTTCTCGCTCATATCAAGTTTTATAAACAGTGTCCATTTCTCTGTTGTTTTGATGAGATAAAGGAGTATGTCAGTTGGACACTCTGGTCTGCTGTGTGTGTAATTGTACTTTGTAGCATTACAGCTGACTGTTTACCCCCTGCCAGCTACTGCACTAAAACAATAGGAACTAGACACTCATCTTGTGGGATCATGCAGTGTGCGTAATGGATGCAACATTAAGCTGGATTGCAATGCCTTGCTCCAAACGAGTAGTTGTGTGTGTGTAAGGGCTTTGAGATATTTCTGAGGGACATGATTATTTTTGTCACCTTCACCTCCTACAAGTATAGAGGAAAGCTCTCAAAGCTCTTGGTCCCAACTGAAGTAGTAAATTCCTTTGGCATTGAGATAGCAGTGCCCATCAAACTCTGCGCAGGCCACATCAGATTCTGACAGACCTGTCTTTTGAAAGATTTCTTCCCACCTTCTCTGAGTTAGTTCATCTGCATTAACCTCCATCAGGAAATTGACAGTAAACCCACCTCTTAAACACCTTTGTTCTGATTACCCAGAGATTGCCAACTTCCCCTAACTGCTACCAATCAATGAAAGATAGTCAAGAAATTGTGATGTTCTAATTTGCCCTTTCGTGCAGCAGGTTAATTGAAATATTAGTTCAAATTCCAGTCAATGCACTGAGAATAGGAAATGTAATTTTTTAAAAAGGATTAACCAGTCTTCTCTTTAACACATCAATTTGCAAACATTTTATCAAATATAGGCACCCACTTCCAAGAAGTCCCTTCTAAAATGAATACATCTTCAGATAATCTGTCTTAATTCCTGTCAGATAATGTTGGATAAGCAAAGAGAAACAGCAGCAGCATTGCAGGGAAAAAATGCATTCACATAAAAACAAATAGATTGATGCACCTCTTAGTTATCTCACACAGAAATCTAAAAGGCTGTAAGAAACTGTTAACTTGAAAAACCCCTCACAACCCCCTTCTGCTGAAACCCGGTGCTTGAGGGACCCCTTTCTGAATACCTGTGTAGTAACAAACGATTATATCTTCAAACATGGCCTAGAGGAATTAATAGTAAATGAAGAACAAAAGCTAATGGATGGTGTGGGATTGTGTTAGAAAACAAATCTCTCTGAATTTCAGTCCAAGTGACACTGATTGCCATTATAATGACATAATTCAGTCTCTTTACGGTTTGCTTGCCATCTTCAGCTTATAGATTTTTGTCTGATAGATTACCTTTCAATGTGTTTCATTGCCTCAGTTTTGGAAACATTACAGCAGCCCATGTAAATTGCAGATGAATACCATTGCCCATCCTTTATGCTAAAGTTAGACAAGGAAGACTGGAATTTACACAGTGCCTCTCACATCCCTCTAGTGCTTTATACAAAATGGTTTATCATTGGTGTATAGACAAATGCAATGGACACAGTGACGCTATAAGTTGTAGGAGCAGAAGTTGGCCATTTGGCCCATCAATCCTGCTCCTCCATTTCAGTGAAATCACAGCTGATCTGATCATACTTGATGCCACTTTCCTGCCTTGTCCCCATAACCCTTGATTCCCTTAATAATTAAAAATCTATCTTAGCCTGAGTGACCCAGCCTTGACAGCACTCTGTGAGAAGGAATTCCTGGGATTGACTTCAATCTGTTTAGTAGCTAGCCAAGGAGAAGTGGATGTTGGGAATCTGGAACTTGTTGCCTGCAAGGCTGGATAAAGGTAGAAATCCTCGTAATATTTCAGAACTATTTAGGTATACACTCGTGATGGGAAGGAATAAGGACTACAAATCCAGTGCTGGAAAATGTGATTACAATAGTTAGGTGGTTGTTTTTGACTGGCACAAGCCAGATGGCCTTTTACTGTGAATGTCTATGACTCTAATTTCCCTGTTCATCGTTTTGAATCATGCCTTTGAATTCGCAAGCCCTGGTTGCAGCCCAGTAACTGGGACATTAGCTTAACAGCAGACAAGTCTATGAAAGTTAGAAAACCACTTGTATTCCCATTCAGCCTTCCTCAGTTAGGATGCTTGAATTTTTGCAATGAGATATAAACTTCAATGGCAGGAACCAAAAAAAAAAACCCAAGGTCAATTGTATTGTGTTCAGTTCTGGTCATCTCATTACAGGAAGGATGTGGAAGCTTTATGTGGAGGAGATTTACCAGGATGCTGCCTGGACTGGAGCCTTATGAAGAAAGGTTGAGGGAGTTTGGGCTTTTCTCATTGGAGCGAAGAAGGATGAGAGGTGACTTGATAGAGGTGTACATGATGATAAGAGGCATAGATAGCCAGAGACTTTTTCCCATGGCAGAAATGGCTTTCACAAGGGGGCATAATTTTAGGTGATTGGGGGAAGGTTTAGGGGAGATGTCAGAGGGAGGTTCTTTACACAGAGAGTGGTGGGTGCATGAAATGCCAGCGGTGGTAGTAGAGTCAGATACATTAGGGACATTTAAGCGACACTTGGATAGGCAAATGGATGATAGTACAATGAAGGATATGTAGGTTAGTCTGATCTTAGAGTAGGATAAAAGGCTGGCACAACATCGAGGGCTGAAGGGCCTGTACTGTGCAGTACTGTTCTATGTTCGAACTGGAGATAAAACACTGGGATTGGGAAGACACAGTGCCAGAAGATCTCCCTTTTTTCAAACCTAGATGGAATTGAATTGAGTTTGAATTAGCTCTATTGTCACATGTGCTCACATGAGTACAGTGAAAGGTTACAAGTTACGGGTCTAACCTGAAGATTCCTGAAGAAGGGTTATACCCAAAATGTTGACTCCTCCACCTCCTGATGCTGCCTGGCTTGCTGTGTTCTTCCAGCCTCCTGCTTGTCTTCTTTATAAAGAAGGTAGAGCTTAGAACAGTACAGCACAGGAACAGGCTGATATACATGGTATAAGAGCTAGGGACTGAGTACCACTGCTCTTAAAACCAGTGGGAAAGGAGTTAAATGGCACCAGTTGAAGACAAGCCAATATTCCTCCTTGAAACAGTTTCACGTCTGTTTATGTGACAACACTGGTGAATGGGCTGGCTGCTGCTTTGTCCTGCAAGAAGACGACACTGCACTCTGAATAAACAATTGTTTGTGTGGAATTGAAAAACTTGGGCAGTGATGAACGGGTACCATATAATCAATCTGACATTCATTCAGGTTTACCAAAATCACCAGTGGCAGAGTTTCATCAGAATGACCACTAGATGGTGCAGCATGTGACTTCTGAGGGGCGTTCATCACTCTCAATACTATCACATCTACTCACCTGAATACACATCAGCAGACTTGTGTGCAAATTGATAAGAGTCCATTATAGCATGAGTATAAATGTCCCCGAGTAAAATGTAGGATGACTTGGTGGGGAATTGAAGAAGTAGCTTAAAAACTTCTAGGGATAAGACATTTACTGTCTGATTGTGACTGATACTTCAAACAATCACGTGTACATTTTTCTTCAAAGCCCTGATATTTAATCTTCAGCACCCCCTCCTCCACCCCATCCCACCACACATGCCACCCACATTACATTATAAAATCACACTCGCATGTCAGTACATTTCTATATTAACTCAGGCTTCAGCAAGTGCACATGGAGATTGTATCTATTGTCCTTTTTAAAGTTCATTTCCTCTTTCAAATTTCACTCCAATCTCACAGCAAGTCTGTAGATCTCTTCACAGTGCAGTGATTCAGCTAAAGCTTCAGTTTGCACTCACAATTTTCAATATCAGTTCTTTGTATTCCAGCCATCTCCCTATTTTAAGCAAACTTTGAACTGGTTTAATGGCAACTGTAGGTTTTGTTTACTTTCAGGAAGGAGGAATTAAGAGTAAACTCTGTTGTCCTTAATAATCTAGTGATGCAGCTCTTAAAACTAGTCAGAATACTGTGGGTCCAAACCCTGTTGTAGGGACATGAGAATGTAATCTATCCTGACCATCCAGTACAATACGGAGAGATGCTGCCATTTTGGAGGTGTTAGACTATAGAGTGGATAGGGAAGACTCTGTGGCACTATTAAAATTAGAGGGAGGGATATATCTCAAGTCACAACAAAAATAGAAATTGCTGGAGAAACTCAGCAGGTCTGGCAGCATCAATGGGAAGAAAGCAGAGTTAATGTTGCGAGTCCAGTAACTCTTCATTGGAACTGATTTATCCAGGCTGATACTTACTCATCAACCAATCACCAATGACTTCTACTTCTACTTAGGGGTGCTTGCTGTGTGCAAGTTGGCAGGGTCATTAAGTGTGTTCAAGTCTGAGATTGACATATTTTTAATCAGACAGGGAATGAAGATTAATGAGGGTGAAGCAGGAATTGAAAAATGTGGTGCTGGAAAAACACAGCAGGCCAGGCAGCATCCGAGGAGCAAGAGAATCGACGTTTCGGGCATAAGCCATTCTTCAGGAATGAGGCTGGTGTGCTAAGCGGGCTGAGATAAAGGGTAGGGTGGAGGGAATTTGGGGGAGGGGCGCTGGGAATACGATAGGTGGAAGGAGGTGAGGGTGAGGGTGATAGGCTGGAGAAGGGGTGGGGGTGGAGAGGTCGGGAAGAAGATTGCAGGTCAAGAGGGTGGTGCTGAATCCGGGTTTGGGACTGAGATAAGGTGGGGGGAGGGGAAATGAGGAAGCTGGAGAAATCTACATTCATCCCGTGTGGTTGGAGGGTTCCTAGGCGGAAGATGAGGCGCTCTTCCTCCAGGTGTCATGTGGTCAGGATCTGCCGATGGAGGAGGCCAAGGACCTGCATGTCCTTGGCGGAGTGGGAGGGGGAGTTATTCAGGACGTGGCTGAAGAGCTTCAGGGCAGAGGAGATAACCTGGAGGGTGCAGTGAGAGAGGGACTCACTGAGATCCTTGTAGAGGGAGGAGGAGAGCTTCTTCAAGGTAGGCATCCTTGAAAGAGGATTCGCAGTAGAGTTGACATCAACTCAGAGAAAGTGAGGACTGCAGATGCTGGAGACCAGAGTTGAAAAATGTGGTGCTAGAAAAACACAGCAGGCCAGGCAGCATCCGAGGAGCTACCCTTAATCTCAGCCTGCATGGCATACCAGCCTCATTCCTGAAGAAGGGTTTATGCCCGAAACGTCGATTCTCCTGCTCCTCGGATGCTGCCTAGCTTGCTGTGTTTTTCCAGCACCACATTTTTCAACTCTGGTCTCCAGCACCTGCAGTCCTCACTTTCTCCTAGTGAAGCAGGAATTGAGTTGAGAGTTTTCTGAACAGCCATGACCTCACTGAATGACAGAGCAGACATGATGGGCTGAATGGCCTTTTTCTGCTCCTGCATGATAATATCTTATAGCTACCACTGTTAGAAGAGTGACTACACTCTAGTTATAGAGTCATACAATCATAGATCTGTACAGCACAGAAACAAACCCTTTCATCCAACTTGTCCATGCCGACCAGATATCCTAAATAAATTGAGTGCTATTTGCCAACTTTTGTCCCATATTCTTCCAAACCCTTCCTATTCATATCCCCATCCAGATACCTTTTAACAGTTGTCATTGTACCAACCTCCTCCATTTCCTCTGGCAGCTCATTCCACACACACATACCACCCTCTGTGTGAAAAAGTTGCCCCTTAGGTCCCTTTTAAATCTTTCCTCTCTCACCTTAAACCTATGCCCCTCTGGTTTTGGATTCCCCCACCCCGGGAAACAGACCTTGTCTATTCACCCTATCTGTGCCCCTCATGATTTTATAAACCTCTATAAGGTCACATCTCAGTCTCCGATGCTCCAGGGAAAACAGCTCCAGCCTGTTCAGCCTCTCCCTTTGGCTTAAACCCTCCAACCCTGGCAACATCCTTGTATATCTTTTCTGAACCCTTTCAAGTTTCACAACATCCTTCCTATAGCAGGGAGACCAGAATTGCACATACCATTCCAAAAGTGGCCCAACTAATGTCCTTACACTGCAACATGACCTCCCAACTCCTATACTCTGTACTTTGACTAATAAAGGAAAGCATACCAAACACCTTCTTCCCTATCCTAGCCACCTGTGACACCAGTTTCAAAGAACTATGAACCTGCACTCCAAAGTCTCTTTGTTCTGCAACACTCCCTAGAACCTTACCATTAAGTATATAAGTCCTACCCTGATTTATCGTTCCAAAATGCAGAACCTCACATTTATCTAAATTAAATTCCATCTGCCATTCCTCAGCCCATTGGCCCATCTGATCAAGGTCCCGTTGTACTCTGAGGTAACCATCTTTGCTGTCCACCTCCAATTTTGGTATCATCTGCAAATTTACTAACCAGACCTCCTATATTCACATCCAAGTAATTTATATAAATGACAAAGCAGTAGATTCAGCACTGATCCTTGTGGAACTCCGCTGGTCACAGGCCTCCAGTCTGAAAGGCAATCCTCCACCACTACCCTCTGTCATCTACCTTTGAGCCGGTTCAGTATCCAAGTGGCTAGTTCTCCCTGTATTCCATGTGGTCTAACCTTGCTCACCAGTTTCCAATGAAGAACCTTGTCAAACACCTTACTGAAGTCCAAGTTCTGAAGAAGTCATTGGTGTTGAACTGTTAACTCTCACAGAGATGCTGACAGCCCTGTTGGGATACTCCAGCCCTTTCTGTTTTATCTTCATGCTGTGGTGTGTTTTCAGATGTCCTGAGGCTGTTAAAGACAGCAACAATTCCATGTCTTTTTTTAAATGTAGAAATGATTTTAATGCAGGAGAGAAGTTACGCCTGAACCTGTCTGAGACTGACTTCATTTTCACAGCTGACAGTGTCAGTGGTTTTTGTTACAATTGTGGATAATGACATTGAGGCCTGCAGGGTGTTTTCTGATAGATAACTGTACCTCTTTCAAAGAGCAGCAAGGTCTGGGACCAATGTAAGTGTTGCGAAGTCATCTCAGGATCCCTATGTTTCTGGGATAGTTTTAAACTTTCAAAGGGTCAGTGGGGGAGAAGACAGGAGACCCACTCACCAGTAATTAGTAGCACTGTAAGTTTCATAAGGACCATGTTATGGTACCTGCAATTTTGAAGAAGGGCTACTGGACCCAAAACGTTAACTCTGATTTCTCTCCACACATGCTACCAGGCCTGCTGAGCTTCTCCAGCAATTTCTGACCCTGCCTGGTAACAAATACTACTTTTAAAGCTTACTCTGTCAAACCCAAACAATCTGCACATTGGCGCCTAGTTGCCAGGTCCATTATGCAGACACCAAATCCTTTGAACTTGTGTAATATCGGACATTAGAAAGGCCAACCGGTACTGCTTTGAATCCTGTACCTAAAGTGTATGCTCACTTCCATCTTGCTGGACACCGCTGCCTTTCCCACGGAGCTGTCTGTTCACCTTGATAAGGCAATAGCAGCCTCCAACATGGCCACCACCAACATGGCCGCCACCTGTTTTTGCTACATACAAAACGCGGGCAGCTCTCAATTCCTGGAGGCAATTGATGTTGCCAAATGGTCACTGGGTTCACCTTTGGACCAATTAGGCCAGTTGTATGGTGGTGTTAGAATGATTCAATTAATTTTTTAACATTGTTCTTTCCTGGGACATGGATATGACTGGCAAGATCATCCTTAGTTATACATCATTAATGGCCCTTGAACTGACTGGCTTGGCTATTTTGAAGGGAAGGCAAGAGTCATACATGTTGCTGTGGCTCACATTTAGGCCACATAAAATCCTACAGTGGGGAAGCAGGCCATTTGGCCCAGCATATCCACACTGACCCTCCAAACAGCATCCCACCTAGCCTCACCCCATTCCTGCACTTACCATGGTTAATCCATGGACAAAATGGGCAATTCACCATGGCCAATCCACCTAGCTTGCGCATTTTTGGACTGTGGGAGGTAACCCATGCAGACACAGGGAGAATTTGCAAACAGATTATCACCCGAGGCTGGGATCGAACCCAAGCCCTTGATACTGTGAGGCAACAGTGCTGACCACTGAGCTACCATACCGCCCAAAGCTGGAACTTGGCTATAGCAGATGTCCTACACGTGGCAAAGGTAGATGGGTTTTTGTGATCAATTGCTGATCTTTTCACGATCACTACTATTGAGACCAGCGCTTCATTCCAGACTTTATTAATTGAATCGAAATTCATTCAGCTTTGGTGAGACTTGAACTCATGGACCTAGAAACATTAATTAGTCATTAACTAACATCACTGTCTTCCTTTCTTCAGTGGGGAGTTTCATATGGTCCCCAAAACCAGATGAAAATCCAGTGTTTGCTTTTCTTTTCCTGCCCACGTGGGACAAGTGAAAGGGAGAGAAAGAAGAAGGATCAGGGGATGGCACTTTGAGCATACCGTCAGCCCCAAGTTAGGTCCCCTAAACAATCGCCCCCACCGCTCCCTGCTGCCGAAAGGAACATTTACAGATCCCGAATTCTGAACAGAATGAAATCCCAAATCTGTGAGAGGGACCACCGTAGGGAAGCGAGACCAATCATAGAGAAAGCTTTGAAAATATAACATTTCTCTTTGACGGGCAGTCACAATAATTGGAGTCAATGCCAGCTGTGACCCTTCATCCACTCCATCAGGTGATATATTGAAATAAGCAGCGGCAAGATTGAAGTCCCTGGAAAGCAAAATGCAAGCCCTTCGCAAATTAAACTCACTGAGAATTATTGCTCATTTTTCATTGTGCAAACTTTAATCTTTTACTCTGGAAGGTGAGGAATGGGAAGAGTTGATTCCATTTTTCTTTCCTCAATCTGTTTCTACTACAACTAAAGTCAATCTTTGAGTCACCAATTCCTGTAGGAATGTCCTGGAGTCTGAAGCAATTAAACCTTAAATCTCAAGTTATTGCGGTGACTAAATCCCTGGAGCAATAACATCAGAGTATTAAAACACAACACAAAAATATTCCATGTCAGCCTTCTCCTGCTAGTGATAAAAATATGGTATCAGTTCTGGTGAAGGTTCACTGGATTTGAAATGATAACTCTTTCTCTCCATGGATGCTGCCAGACTTGCTGAGTTTCTCCAGCAATTTCTGTTTTTGTTTCAGATCTTCAGGATCTGCAGTTCTTTGTTTTATTACAACATTGGCTTTCTGATTGTTGTGGGAATGTGATGTGCAGTGAGGTGCTAGGTGACGAGTGGTGGATGGATTAATTGAGATCGTATGATGAGACCTCCAGCTCTAGAACCAGCCAGAGTTGGGAAACCCAGTGCTTTATGAACTGGCATGAAATACAATGTTATATTTTCTATTGTCTTTCTAAAGTTGCTGGCCTTGTATGTTGCAAGGTAGTGTAAAGCAGAACTATCCCAAATTCAGTGCTATGATCTGAACTGAGGTAACTAAATCCAATTGGGCCGAGGGATCCCAAGTAATTATCAGGCTTCTGGCACTTGTATTACTCAGTGATTATAATATATTTATAGAATAGAATAGAATAGAATAGAATAGATGAGGTTTTATTGTCACATATACTCAATGAGTATCGTGAAAAGTTTATACATTGCCAATTACAGCACTGACTTAGAAGGACCTCTGCACAGCTTCTCTAGTTATTGGGTGGCACAGTGGTTAGCACCATTGCCTCACAGCGCCAGGGTCCCAGGTTCAATTCCACCCTCAAGGCAGTTGTCTGTGTGGAGTTCCTCCCACAGTTTAAAGATGTGCAGATTAGGGTGGATTGGCCATGCTGAATTGCCCAGGGATGTTGAGGCTCGCCGTAGGAAATGCAGAGTTATATGGATAGGGTTAGAACATAGAACATTACAGCGCAGTACAGGCCTTTCGGCCCTCGATGTTGTGCTGCCCTGTCTTACTAATCTGAAGGTAAAAACAATGACTGCAGATGCTGGAAACCAGATTCTGGATCAGTGGTGCTGGAAGAGCACAACAGTTCAGGCAGCATCCGAAGGGCAGTGAAATCGACGTTTCGGGCAAAAGCCCTTCATCAGGAATACCACTAATCTGAAGCTCATCCATCTACACTATTCCATTTACATCCATATGCCTGTCCAATGACGACTTAAATGAACTTAAACTTGGCGAACCTACTACCATTGCAGACAATGCATTCCATATCCTTACTACTCTCTGAGTAAAGAAACTACCTCTGACATCTGTCTTATATCTATCTCCCCTCACTTTAAAGCTGTGTCCCCTCGTGTTTGCCGTCCCGATACTTGGGAAAAGGCTCTCGCTGTCCACCCTATCTAACCCTCTGATTATCTTGTATGTCTCTATTAAGTCACTTCTCAACCTTCTTCTCTCTAGCGAGAACAGCCTCAAGGCCCTCAGCCTTTCCTCGTAAGACATTCCCTCCATACCAGGCAACATCCTAGTAAATCTCCTCTGCACCCTCTCCAAAGCTTCCACATCCTTCTTATAATGCGGTCACCAGAACTGTCCACAATACTCCAAGTGTGGCCGCACCAGAGCTTTGCACAGCTGCAGCATAACGTCATTGTTCCGGAACTCGATCCCTCTATTAATAAAGGCCAAAAACACTGTATGCCTTCTTAACAACCTGGTCAATCTGGGTGGCAATTTTCAGGGATCTGTGTACATGGACACTGAGATCCCTCTGCTCATCCGCACTCCCTAGAATCCTACCATTAGCCCAGTACTTTGCATTCCGATTACTCTGTCCAAAGTGTATCACCTCACACTTGTCCGCATTAAACTCCATTTGCCACCTCTCAGCCCAGCTCTGCATCCTATCTATGTCTCTCTGCAACCTACTACATCCTTCATCACTATCCAAAACTCCACCTACCTTAGTGTCGTCCGCAAATTTGCTAACCCACCCTTCTATGCCCTCATCCAGGTTATTTATAAAAATGACAAACAGCAGTGGACCTAACACTGACCCTTGTGGTACTCTGCTAGTAACTGGACACCAAGATGAACATGTTCCGTCAACTACAACCCTCTGTTTTCTTTCAGCAAGCCAATTACTGATCCAAACTGCTATATCTCCCACAATCCCATTCCTCCGCATTTTGTATAATAGCCTACTGTGGGGAACCTTATCGAACGCCTTGCTGAAATCCATATGCACCACATCAACCGGTTTACTCTCATTTACCTGTTTGGTCACTTTGTCAAAAAACTCAATAAGATTCATTAGGCATGACCTACCCTTCACAAAACCGTGCTGACTGTCCCTTACCAGATTATTCTTTTCTAGATGGTTATAAATCCTATCTCTTATAACCTTTTCCAACATTTTACCAACAACTGAAGTGAGACTCACTGGTCTGTAATTACCAGCGTTGTCTCTACTACCCTTTTTGAACAGGGGAACCACATTTGCTATCCTCCAATCCTCTTGGTACCTCAGAGCTTGCAACCCCAAAATCTCAGCGGGTGACAATGTTTGAGGTCTTGACTCATGCTTTGACAAGCCATGCTTTGTTTTAAAGAATCTGGAGACAATGCAGGTATGTGTACCACTGGCGGGGAGATTGGAAATCAGCAATGGGCAGAAACTGGAGGTGTGTAGGTATCTCACAGGGTGGTACAGTTGGAGGATGTTCCAGAAATATGGATCAGATTGCAGTTATGATGAATCTTGATTGTTAGCACGATTAACACTCTATGATATGTTGTAACTTTTGCGTTCCTCTTCAAAGTCATGATGAAAGATTAAGGTGTGAAATTTAACTCTGTGCCAAACTAACTGCGTTTCCATCTCCTCTTTTCCCCCTCCCACCAGCATACAGTGAGGATCCCAGGACAAGCTTGTACTTTGTAAATGACTCACTGCAGCAGGTGATCTTCTCCAGCTCAGTGGGCACGGTGTTGCCGTGCCCGGCTGCCGGGACCCCTGGCACCATCCTCCGCTGGTACCTTGCCACGAAAGACGACATCTACGACGTGCCCAATATTCGCCACGTTCACCTTAACGGCACGCTGCAGCTCTATCCCTTCTCGCCATCCGGGTTTAATAGCTTTATCCATGACAATGACTACTTCTGCACAGCGGAAAATGTAGCTGGCAAGATCAGGAGCCCAAATATCCGAGTCAAAGCAGGTGAGCCTTTCAGATTCGCGGGATTGGAGGCTTAGGTCAGAATACAGGATTAGGCCTTGGGTTTGTACAGTAACATGTGCTCTCCTTGTTTGAGTTTGGGAGGAATCTTTATACATTGCTTCGTCCTGTGTTTGCCAAGATGGATGAAAACTACTTCCCTCTTTATCTCCAAAACAAAGCATTAATTCATCTTGTGAATATAATGCTGACTGCTGTGATTTGTTCCCTCACCTTTAAGGTGCCCAGGAACATGTTCTTACAGGTAGAATAACTGAACAAAAGCTTGGAAAACCATCAGCCCATCAGGGAAGGGCTGAGGAGAATGCTCATGTTTCAGATTAACTATTTCTTATCAGAGCGCTTCGGGGGGCTCAATTATCCAGCAGTGATGGTCCTCCATTTGATGCACCTTCACCAAAACAACTTGTGAAGGAAAAGTTGACGAATTATGTCTGGGTAGTAGTGTTGTAAAGCTGCCCTTTATTTGAGGAAGTCATGTGGCCTTGTGAACCATAATTACCAATTGGATTTATGGCTGTCCATGTTAACCTCTTGATTAAATGATCATTTTATTATTCACTCTCAAATGTATACTTTATTCTCCATAAAATATTAAAAATAGTGCTGAAGGGACATTGAAAAGTGAGAGTCAATTGTGATGATATGGTGGAATAATGTGATTATAATGAATATAATGATGGAATTATTTGAAATCCTACAATAGGTTTGTAAGTCCCAGTGTAATATGAGGTTAGTGACTACCATATTATTGATAATGTTTAATGTGATTATAAATCTCTTTCTCCATTGTTTCTGAGGAGGCATTAGTGACCTAAGACATATTAATGTAGACAGGTATATCATCTCTCCTTCTGCAGCCAGTTTGAAGTAAACTAAAGTGTCATTAAGAATTTCTCTTGCTGCATAATGTATTTTACAGAGATGAATGGTAAATAGGTGATCTATTCACAGGTCTCCATTGTACATCTGGTCTCAAGGCAAGTGCTGTTTTCTGTTGTGAAATTCTGAGTGCAAAAGTGGGTGACACAGTGGCTAGCACTGCTGCCTCACAACAACAGGAGCTGGGTTTGATTCCAACCTCATGCCAATGTCTGTGTGGAGTCTGCATGTTCTCCCTGTGTCTGTGTGGGTCTCCTCCCACAGTCCAAAGATGTGCAGCGTAGGTGGGTTGGCCATGAAAGCTACAGAGTTATAGGGTGATGGGGTGTGGATCTGAGTAGGGTGCTCTTTGAAGGGTCGGTATGGCCTACTTCCACACTGTAGCGATTCTATGAATGTGTCAGACTGATGGTTGGGCAGTCATGTTGTGGCAGTACGGGACAGTGGGCTGGCTACTTTTGAAATATTGCATGCAATTCTGGTCTCCCTGCTATAGGAAGGATGTTGTGAAACTTGAAAGGGTTCAGAAAAGATTTACAAGGATGTTGCCAGGGTTGGAGGATTTGAGCTAAGGGAGAGGCTGAATAAACTGGGGTTGTTTTCCCTGGAGCGTCGGAGGCTGAGGTGTGACCTTATAGAGGTTTACAAAATCATGAAGTGCACAGATAGGGTAAATAGACAAGATCTTTTTCCCCAGAATGGGGCAGTACAAAACTAGAGGGCATAGGTTTAGGGTGAGAGGGGAAAGATTTAAAAGGGACTTAAGGTGCAAAGTTTTCATGCAGAGGATGGTGGATGTATGGAATGAGCTGCCAGAGGAAGTGGTCGAGGCTGGTGCAATGGCAACATTTAAAATGCATCTGGATGGGTATATGAATATGAAGGGTTTAGAGGGATATAGGCCAAGTGCTAGCACATGGAACTAGATTAATTTAGGATATCTGATTGGCATGGACGAATTCGACCGAAGGGTCTGTTTTTGTGCTGTACAGCTCAATGACTCTACCTGAACTTGCTATATCTCTATTGGTGGCCTTAACCAACTTCAATGGTTTTATGATGATGCTGTCTCTCCTCTATGTGATCCACTGAGGAAAAGATGAGGATGGTGAAAGGGGAATGGGGTGAGGGGAAGATGGATATTTCAGCTGGACATTTCAGTCAGCAACTCTGTCTGGCTGGTCGTTTTGTGAAAGAGAAATGGTAGCTTATCACAGAATATAATTTTAAAAACAGAAAATTTTAAAAGCATTTCCAGGAAATGTGATCAAACTGCTTGGATACAATGTGTCCCCACTGAGGTAATGTTGAAGAAATTGTTAAAAAAGCTGATACGAAATGTTCCATTTCCCTGATGAAGCCAACAAAATGCACAACCTGATATTCCTTCATCAAGGCACTGGGAGGGAGAAGAGAAATGTTATTTTAATTTTGTCACATTACAACTTTTAAAAGACCTGCTCCAAAATTATTTCTGTCAGGATGATATGTGGATAAGATTTCTACTCCTGAGACTGATAAATCTTGTCATGATGATCTGTTCAATTACCTTACTCCCTTACAAGACCTCTTCTCCTCTCTACCCTGTTATCGTTAGCTTTTAAATATCCATCTACCTGTCGATATCTCCATGGTTACAATCAATGGTGGGGAGGCTTTTTTAGGTATGCCTGATCTGGTCTACCTGGATATATTCCCAACTAGTCCAACCTCAGTTAACCCGCAATAAAACATAAGCTTCCAGAGCAACAGCTTCCTTCACCCGTGCTGCCTCATTTCTAACAAACCATTGTTCTACATTATGGAAACATTATATGTGCAATGCCTATTTTAGTATGAACACAGATGTCATATCATTCAATATAAATGGCTCCTTTGCATTTGAATGATATCAAGACAAACAAAAATGGCTAGAGCCAATTTGACTGCAGTGTTTTCTATTTAATGCACCTCTACCCTGCTGTTGTTAATGCTGGAGTCAGAAGACTGTAAGACATAGAAGCAGACGCAGGCCATTCAGCCCATCGAGTCTGCTCTGAAATTCAATGAGAGAGATCATGGATAACCTGATAATCCTCACCTACTCTTTCCAGTCTTTCCCCATAACCTTTGATTTCTTTGCCCGATCTAAAATCTGTCTGTCTATCTCAGCCTTAAATTGACCTAATGTATACTCTTTTTATACACAGTGACATCTTGACATGTTCTGTTAGCCACCTCCATCCTTTCTTCAAAAGATTGCCCACTCATTCCAGGTATTAATCTATTAAACATTGTGTGGGCGGCACGGTGGCACAGTGGTTAGCACTGCTGCCTCACAGCGCCAGAGACCCGGGTTCAATTCCCGCCTCAGGCGACTGACTGTGTGGAGTTTGCACATTCTCCCCGTGTCTGCGTGGGTTTCCTCCGGGTGCTCTGGTTTCCTCCCACAGTCCAAAGATGTGCAGGTCAGGTGAATTGGCTGTGCTAAATTGCCCGTAGTGCTAGGTAAAAAGGGGTACATGTAGGGGTATGGGTGGGTTGCGCTTCGGTGGGTCGGTGTGGACTTGTTGGGCCGAAGGGCCTGTTTCCACACTGTAAGTAATCTAATCTAAACCTTCACTTAACTACTTCCAATACATTTACATCCTTCCTGAAGTAAGGTGACCATTATTGAATGTAATACTCCAGTACAGTCTTGCCAGTGCCCTGTGTAACTGAAGCATAAACTCCTTATTTCTGTATTCATACCCCTTGAGACAAATGATATAATTTTGTTAGCTTTCCTCATTACTTGCTATCCTTATGGGCTAACCTTTCATAACTCACGCATTATGACACTCCGGTTCCTCTGAATTTTTTTTATTTTGCCTGTCAAAATGGACGATTTTCCACAGTATACTTCATTTCAGAGATCTTTGCTCACTCACATAAATGATGTATATCCCTTTGTTACATCCTTATGTCTTTACACAATTTGCTTTCTGATCTATATTGTGTCATCAGCAATTATATCTTTAGTCTCTTTATCCCAATGGTTTATATAAATGCTGATGTCCCAGCACTAATCTCCTTGACATGCACTTATTGCATTTTGCTTCCATTATCCAACCTATCTGCTAGCCATGCTAATATACTAGTCCCAATACAACAACCATTTATTATCAAAATAACTTTTGTTGTGGTAGATTATCAAATTTCAGGAAACCTAAGAACAGTATATCCACTGGTTCCCTTTTATCCACTACAGGTATTACATTCTCAAAGTGCTCCAATAGATTTCTAAAACATGATTTCTCTTTCAGAAATTGTATTGATTCTAATTATCTTGAACATCTGTTATAAGTAGTCTGTTACAACTTCTTCAATGATGTAACTAATTGTGTATTCTTGATGTACATGTTTGGATAACTGACCCAATCAGACCTCTTGGCATTGAGTCTGAACCTAATGTTGCTGTTAAAGTCCTCTCAGTCAGTGACCCTAGATTTGGGATACACACTGGTTGCTGGGATTTCTGATCTCCCAAACTGACCAAATCAATTCAGGTGATCATGCATCTGAATCCCTAGCACCACTGATTCTTTGTGAGTGGGCGTTGCCATGTTTTATTGAACTAGGTTACCCGTTGTTGTCGAACATTGATCCTGAGGAAGTAAGGAAGACCCTGTTTGTTATAATATGTTGGAAAGATGAGCTGGTGATCACTCTGGAAGTATTGATGGAAATTACAGAATAACAC
Organism: Chiloscyllium plagiosum; assembly: GCF_037043375.1. Lineage (NCBI taxonomy): Eukaryota > Metazoa > Chordata > Chondrichthyes > Orectolobiformes > Hemiscylliidae > Chiloscyllium > Chiloscyllium plagiosum. The sequence goes on from NW_028270167.1 coordinate 9,915,228, forward strand.
TGCCCCGTAGAAAACAAATAACTCAAGAAACAAGGTAAGGGATATTTAGGGTGAAGTCAGGAAAAAAATGTCACACAAAGTGAGTGGAGCTCTACACTTTCCTTCCTCAAAAGCTATTGAGGCTAGAGTCAAAGACAGTTTCAAAAATGAGATTAATCCAGTTTGTAGGCTAGATACAGATGTTATTGAATCAACCTGTTCAGAGATATTGTTACAAACCTCTAGACCAGGTGGGAACTTGAACACAGACCCATTGGCTCGGATACTATCACTGCACCGTAACAGCCATTACATAACTGATCACAAAATCAAGGTGTTTAATTGGAGTTACGATACAAAAATCAGCATAATTTAATTAAATGGCAGAGTAAGTTAGAAGGGTTGAATGAATGCACTGTGTTTCTTTTGCTATTGGAGAAAATATAGAAATTGTGGACCAAGGGATGCTGTTTTCAGGGAGCAGAAAGGCACAATTCAGATGGACAGCATTCTCCTAATGCAAAATGCATGTGTCCATTCTGAGTGACCTGTGGTTGCCAGTGAACCCTTGAATCAAAATGGGATCATTAGCTCTGTTGTGTATACACCCAAAACCATTTGGGAGGGTTTCCCTCAAAGGATCCCAGTTTCACTATATGTGGCAATATCAAACAGAGTAGCCACAGCTACTGTTCACTGTAATCACATCAGTGAACCAATGAAATCTCTTTGCAGCAATATTGACTTAACAAAGTGCTGTTGCAGTAATAGGCACCATTTGGGTCAGAGTCTTATCCCATCGGAAAGGGGGCATTGCATGGCTACAGTATTGTTAAGGATCTTGAAATGATTTGAAGACAATTTGATTATCGAGCCATGGACATCTTGACAGATTCTTGAAACATTCTGACTAACAGTGGACATGATTAACTGGAAGAGCTTTTGAGCCATAGTTTCCCAGACCTCTGTTATTAAACACAAAAGAAAGGATAAAATGATGACTGAGATGAGGAGGAATTTCTTCATTAGAACATTACGAATTCTCTTTTATGGAGAGCTGTGGGTGATCAGCCAATGAATATATTCACAACTGAGATTAAGGGAATTATGGGCACAAAGGGACTAGGTTGGGGAGTTGAGATTGATTTAGAATGTCAGCCATGATATTGTTGAATGCAGAGTAAGTTTAGACGGCCATATAGTTTACTCCTTGTTATGCCCATGGTGAGCACTCTTGTTTTTAAGCCACCAGTCATGGGTTTAAGTCCTACTCCAGTAACTTGAGAACAAAATCATGGTCTGATTCTCTGGCTAGTCTTGTGATGTTTTCCATCGAGAGACATGTTAAACCGGGATGCTGTTTACTCTCTGGGGTGGAATGCCATAGGGCATAGAAACAGGCCTTCTGGCCCAACTTGTCCATGCTGACCAAGTTTCCAAAACTGAACTATTGCCTGTGTTTGGTCCATATCCCTCTAAATCTTTCTGATCCATGAACCGGTCATAAAAACATAAGAAATATGAGCAGGAGTCAGCCATCTGGCCCGTTGAGACTACTCTGTTATTCAATAAGATCATAGCTGAGCTTTTCGTGGAGTCAGCTCCACCTACCCACCCGTTCACCATAAACTCTTAGTTCCTTTACTGTTCAAAAAAATCTACCTACCCTTGCCTTAAAAACATTCAATGAGATAGCCTCAACTGCTTCACTGGGCAGGGAATTCCAAGATTCACAACCCTTTGGGTGAAGAACTTCCTCCTCAACTCAGTCCTGAATCTGCTCCCCCTTCATTTTGAGGCTATGCCCTCTAGTTCGAGTTTCACCTGCCAGTGAAAACAACCTTCCTGCTTCCATCTCATCCAATCCTTTCATAATTGCATATGTTTCTGTAAGATTCCCCCCTCATTTTTCTAAATTCCAATGAGTATAGATACATTCTACTCAATCTCTCCTCAGAAGCCAACCCCCTCAACTCCAGAATCAACTTCATGAATCTCCTCCATACTCCCTCACGTGCCAAATGTCAGATTTCTTTTAAATGTTGTAATCGTACCTGCTTCTAACACTTGCTCTGGCAGTTTGTTCCATATACACACTACCCACCATGTGAAAAAGTTGCCCAGTAGGTCCCTTTTAAATTTTTCCCCTCACACCTTAAATCTATGTCTTCTAGTTTTGGACTCAAGTACCCTGGGGAAAAGACCTGTAAGATATTCATTTTTGAAAATAAGGTGAAAGGTCTCCTTTGTCCGAGTCACCATTTATTCCACAATTACTGTCATTCCACACAGATTATGTGGTCACTATCACATTGTGGAAGCTTGCTGTGTGCAAGATGGCTGCTGCATTTCTTATGTCCTGTTAGGGAGTATTACATTTGAAAAGTAATCCAGTATATATGTACTGCTTTGAGGTGTCTTGAGGTTGTGAAAGGTGCTATGTGAATGCTCATTTTCTCCTTTTTAAACCTCGTGTTCTTATGTTTCAGGGTCTCACCAGATGAGGAACCATCTTCAGCTTGAGGATTACAGTTAAATGGTTCTAATCAGGTCCCAGAGTGTCCAGAACAGCTTGTGAACATGTTGCTTTCGCATTCAAACAGTTTCATTCACCATATTTACATGCTTTGTGTTTTCCTAGTTTTCAGGGAACCCTACACCGTAAGGGTGGAGGATCAAAGGTCAATGCGTGGAAGCGTGGCTGTCTTCAAGTGCCTCATTCCTCCTTCGGTGCAGGAGTATGTTAGCGTTGTGTCTTGGGAAAAAGATACAGTCTCAATTATCCCAGGTAGGACCAGAAAATGCAAATCTAAGATGAGGCTCCTTGCATTTCCCTTGTTTTGTGTCTCCTGTCCAAACCTTGTGAAATTGCAATGCGGTATTCGATTCTCTCACTCTGACTGCTTTTCAAAAAGAAATGCAATCCTCAAAATGATTGTTGATAAAATATTTTACTGATCTTAGCTGTTTACGGGCTTTACCCAGAGACTGTTGCCTTTGTTGAATGTGTCAACTGGTTTTGACTTATGAATTGAGCAGATGATCTGTCTTGGTGCACCACCCTGAGATAGGACTGAGAAGCTGCTGGGTTTGTAATCTGCAGCACTAAATGACTGCTGCCTCCATAGTTTGTGTTGTTCTAAACAGAATTTGGAAATCTCACGGTTGGTGGTTGTCAAGTTGTCAATTCCGTAGCTGAGCTGAGTTGCTTAATGGTTTGCTTTTGTGGATGTTAAGGTCACGTGCAAAGCTATGTGCAGCAAGGCAAGATACCTACACAAGTACATGACCTTTTACACTGGCAGATTGTTGTAATAAAAGGTCACACAATGTGTATAGAAACTGATTGAGTGTTAATGTGTAGCAAAGTATGTGGACAGAGGGTGAGAGATGATACTAATTTTTGCTGGTTGGGTTCAGGTCGAACAAATGTGTGTGTAGGCCAGGCCAATGAGGCCCACTTCTCTGATAAACATAGAAATTGGTCATTTCTCTTTGCACTCAGTTTTTAAAGATTGTTATTAATTCATATTTTGCATAGGTTCTGAGGGGTATCATTACCCATATATTTTGAAATGATGCAAGTTCCTTCATACTGTCTCAACTTCCAGCAGAGCTCTTATAGTGATGTGGTACTCTGTCAATCCCTGCTTCAGAGCTAGAGCTGTGGGTTCATATCAGGGCATTGAAGGTGCATTCATAACGCAGTGAAAACAAGTTGAGTATTAACCTGCAAATCCTTCCAACATGTGCCAAAGGCAGATGGTAAGAAGGGGAGAGATTGCTGGTCACCATGTGCTTAACCATCACTAACAATAGCTCCATATGATAACATGCAGGTAAAAGAGCATGTTGCTATAGAAATCTGGATGCATGAGTAAACTACTTTATATACATATGCGTTTGCACACATGCATATGAATACACGCTCATGCTTGCATATACAATTGCACATAAGCACGCACAAACAAATGCAGGCATATACAAAAATGTATGCATGCATATACAAATTTGCACACATGCACATCTACAAATGTGAACACACATATGTATGTGTGTACATATATGCAAACTCGCATATGCACACATGCACATGAGTGCATATAGATACATGCGTATATATACTAATGCATGCACACGTACACACACTCCTTGATACTTTTTCCAAAGATGTTTGTTGTTGATGCCAAAGGGCGAGGTGGAAACAAAATCAAACTGTTGAGGAGAACTAAGAGCAGCATGACCCAGGAACATTTGAGTTGGATTTTTCTCTTTGACGCCGATAGATCAGGAGACAAAGACGACTTTGAAGTCAGAAGTGCAGAAGATTATTGGTCATTTCCGAAAGCATTGTCAAGCTTTAACAGTCAATAATTTAACTGTAATATTGTTGGCCTAAGGCCAATATTGTGTTGAAATCCTGAAGAAACCTCTGGCTTTTATTTTTTCAACCTTGGTGTACAAAGGCTTTGTGAGTATTTGTTCAGAGTCTTCTGCAGCGGTTCTTATTTAAGTGGAAAGCATGGTTTGGCAATGGGAATTAATCACTAATTTGTAGTGCACATTGGAAGAATTTTTACATTTGCTTCTGCAAAAAATTGGGTCAAATAATGCTGAACTGGTGCAGCATGAGAGAGCTTGTATGAGCTGCTTGTTGATGGGAGTTATTATCAGTATCTGCCTGCCAAATACATATCCTTCATGATCTGTCTCCTTGCTCTCATTACGTCCTTCAGGGAAGGAAATAAGGCCATTTGACCATAAGACATAGGAGCACAATTAGGCCATTCAGTCCATCAAGTCAATTCAATCATGGCTGATAAGTTTCTCAACCCCATTCTCCCCCTTTCTCCCTGTAACCCTTGATCCCCTTGACAATCAAGAACCTATCTATCTTTTTCATATACTTATTGACCTGTGGCAGTGAATTCTATAGATTAGCCACTCTGGCTGAAAACATTTCTCCTTATCTTTGTTATGCAAGGTCTTCTCTTTACTCTAAGGCTGTGCCTTCGGATCCTAGTCTCTCCTACCAATGGAAACATCTTTCCAACATCCAATCTGTCCAGGCCATTCCGTATGTTTCAATTAGATTCCCCCAACCATCCCTCCAAACTCCATCGAATATAGACCCAGAGTCCTCAAGCATTCCCCATATGTTAAGCTTTTCATTCCAGGCAACTGCCAACCTTACCTGGTGTGGCCCAGAATGTGACTGCAGTGGTACATGTGGTAGCTGCCTTCTCAACTGGCTTGGTGCACGAGCAAGTCTCTCATTTATGTATTGGTAATGTGAGTTGTGCAATAAATTCCAGTGACACCCACATCCCTGGAATGCGTAAAAGCAAAGAAATAACATTTTTTGAAGTTGAGTAAGCTCTCAAAAGTAGAAGTAGAAATAGAAGGGATGCTCAACACAAAGGAGTCATTGGGGAGGGTGTGGGTGATGCAAACGTTGGCCGAGGAGGTTGGGTTTTGAGAATGGTCTTAAAGAAAGATGGGAAGGTGGAGTGACAGCAAAGTTTAGCGAGGCATTCACCAGCACAGGCACAAAACAGCTGAAGGTGTTTTCAGAGGACATCGGGAAGATTGGAATGTACAAGAGGTGAGAGGAAGAGAGAGTTTGGAGGATGGACGTGTGTGGGGTAGGTGGGAGAGAATGGAGGTGGAGGTGTTGGTTTTCGAGCTGTGCTCTCGGATGAAATCGGAGCACAGGTTGGTCACAAGTTGCCAGTAGAACAATGCATTGAGAAAAACTGCTTGTTCTCTTTGGATACAGTTTGACATTGAGATAGAGAACAGGATGTTTTGAGAGCCAGCAAAACCTTTAAAATGACTAAGTGAGAGGGGAAATTTGGGGATAGACATAATTGTGGGTACTGAGATTTGTGCTGAGTAGATTGTTCAATTCATTTAACAGCAAGGCACTGTTGGGAGATGCAGGGAAAGGTAAATGAACAATTTAAATCTATTTGTCTCAAATAATAACAGGGAAATCTTGCTAAAACTGTACAAGGCACTGGTCAGACCACAGCTGGAATAATGTGAACAGTTTAGGCCCTTAAGAAAGATAGACCAGCATTGGAGGCAGTACATAGAAGGTTCACTTAGTTGATCCTGGGTATGCTGGGATTGTCTAAACTGGGTAGATGCAGACCAGTTGTTGGTGAGACAAGAACCAGAGGACATCATCTCATAATGAGGTGTCACTCAGTTACAACAGAGATAAGAAGGAATTTCCTCTCTCAGAGGGTTGTGAATCTGTAGAATTCTTTACCATAGATGGCAGCCGAGGCTGGGACACTAACAATATTAGGCTGAGACAGATAGCTATTAAAGAGTGAGGGAATCAAAAGTTATAGGGAGATGGCAGGAAAGTGGAGTTGAGGATTTTCAAATCAGCCATGATCTCATTAAATCGTGGAACAGACATGATGGGCTTACTTGTGCCCATGCATCTCATAGTCTATTCATGGATTATTCATTTATCCAGTGCTTGTTGGAGTTAGTGTCATTGCATTTTCATTCTGTTTTGTGAAATATCCTGTTGTCTAATGAAGTGATGGCCTTGGAAAACCCATTGGTTAAAAGTCTGGTGGTTAATTACATCTGAATGGGACCTGGCCAGGGATAATTACCTTTTAGGAGCAGATTTTGTTGTTATTTATTTTTATGACATACAAATCTTTTTGGCTTGAGGTGCATGAGGACTTGTAGAAATGTACATACATACAAACTAGAACCAGCAGGAGGCCATTCAGCCCCTTGAGTCTGCTCTGCCATTCAGTAAGGTCATGGCTGCTCTGATTGGAACTGGAAATCTATATTCCCGCTTACTCCTGATAACCTCTCATTCCTTTGCTTAACAAAAATCTATCTGCCTCTGCCTTAAAATAGTGAAGGACTCTTCCTGGAAAAGTAGTTGGATTAGAGTTCCAAAGATTCAGGAGCCTTTCAGAGAAGAAAGACTTGCTTCATTTGTTTTAATGGGCCACCCCTGACTTTTAAATAATAACCTATAGTTCTAAATTGTCCCACAAGTGGAAACATCTATCCTGTCAAGACCCATCACAAGCTTATATGATTTAACCAAGTTGCCTCTTACTTTTCTAAACTCCAATGGATACAATTCTAGCACTTTTAACCTTTCCTCATAAGGCACGCCTCTCTTCACAGGTTTTAGTCTAGTAAACCTTCTCTGAACTGCTTTTAATGCAGTCTGGACAACTTTATGTTTGCAGAAATTAATTGTGAATAGTCACTTCTTGGTCCGATTGAGACGTTTTCTACAGCATTCCTATCCTTTGGACCCTCGGGCTGCACTTGCCTTTTTCAATCGTTATTCATCCACTTTTATTTTATTACTGTTTGATAACCACCTCTTAATGTGTCCATCAATTGATTCTATATCCGACTATTGTGTTCTGAAGAGGTTTCTGGTGATAGTGGGAAAAGACTTGGAGTTTAAGTTGAGGAGAGAACGTAGGATATATCTATTCGAAGATATCAACAAACAAAGCATTTGGGGCTCATTAAAGTCAATGTTGTTCAACAAAAGGTTTAAACGTTATGATTATTATAGGATCTTTTCATATTCATACAGACTTACAACATATACAGTTGATGTGTTAAGTGGCACTTGTTTGGAATGAGTCTCACTTACATTGCTTATAAAAGATTTCACTATCTTGTCTGTACATGCCTTATGCTTTGAAAGCAAACAATACATTTCATTGAGGCTGTGACCTATCTTGTTTCCATCACTTGGTATTATCATTGGCAAAGGGCTTTCCATTGATACTGAGATTGAGTTGTGTGAATAAAGGTTATTTCAGCATTAAGTGGATATAGGTTTCCACGCTTGTCAGCTGGCGGAAATGGAATAATGCAGCAAGGTTTTCTTTCACCTTGGGGTAATGAGGGAATGTAAAATGCAGGAAATTTAAATAAAGTGCCAGGGGGTTGGAAGAAGTACACAGGGCAGGAGGATTCCACATGGCCGCTGACTGAGGGCTAGATAAATGCATTGAAGCAAGATGAGCCCAAATGCATCGACATCCAATCTGTTTTCTCCCTAACCTCTTCCTGTTACAGAAAGTAAAGGCTGTGGATGTTGGAAATCTGAATTGAAGACATAACACTGGAAATGCTCAGTATCAGCAGAGAGGGAGAGACAGAGAGAGCAAGAACGTGAATTACTGTTTAAGGTAAATGACATTCCGTCAGAACTGGGAAAGGTTCAAGAGATGTAACAGATTTTAAGCAAGGGAAAGGGCAAGGTGAATAAAACATAGGAGAAAGGTTTGTGGTGCTGTGAATGGCAGGAGAATTCATGTTAATACTCCACTGATAGTCTCATACACCCAGTGGTTAGGTTGGGATTGGTTAGCTCAGTTGGCTGGCTGACTGGTTTATAATTCAGAGTTGATGCCAACAGCATGGGTTCAATTCCCCCACTGACTGAGGTTACCATTGAAGGACTGTCCATCTTGCCTGAGGTTTGCTCTTGTCTTGCTTCATGTGCTTAGGGAACTAACATATTTGACACTGTCCTCTCCAATCTACCAGTAGTAGATGCAACTGATCTTGGCAGTATTGGTCAGAGTGACCATTGCACAATCCTGTGGAGATTGGCGATCTCTCCATCACATCATGTGGAATCACCACTATGCTAAATGGGATGGATTTCAAACATCTAGCAACTCAAGAATGAGCATCCATATGGCACGATGGAGCACCAGAGGCAACAAAACTGTATTCAACCACAATCCGTGTGAGCTCAAGGCCTGACATATCACAAATTAATCAATAAAAGTAAAAGTCACCTAGAAAGGGGAAGGCAAGTATTGAATGCCAGTCCTGTTTTAAAAAAACAATTCCTTTCAGTGTACATGCAGCAATGCTGGTGACAAGAAGAATGTGTCAATGGCTTGGAGCATCACTGTGTTCCTGACTGAAAGAGGAAATATCACAGTAGGACCTGATACTGGGTGAAAGGTTAATTTTAGTTCTCCGCTATAAATACAGCTCCAGTCGCACACCTGGGATTTTAGATTCTGTCTCCTTGCAAAATTACATTTGACTGGCTAGACAGTATCCTTTGACACATTAACGCCAGCTTGTTATGACTCCGACATCACTGAATCCAGGAAAAATACTGGGCTGATGAGGCCATTTGGCCCTTCAGGACCTGGGATGGATCTTACAAACAGCTGTCCAGTCAATCAGCCTCCCCTTCCGTGTAGCAGTACAAACTGTCGTTCCTTTGAGTATTTAACCAAATTCCATTCCAAATGTTGCAACTAGAGCTGCTACCTCTGCTATCGGACAGTGTGTCTCACATCATGATCCCATGGTGCCCAGCTGGGTTTTTCACTAAGATCCCACTGATTCCTCTGCCCGTTATCTTAGATCTGTCCCCTTTCAATATTGTTTCCCATGGCCCTGGGAACAGTTTCACATTGGCTTCAGCAATTGGTCCTTGGGAGAAGGATCAGAATCTTGGACAAATTATTCCAGCTGGACAGTATCTTTGTCCCTTTGGACTAGTCTGGCCCAGCATGGTGGGCAGGCTGTGTGGGTGAGGAAGCCTATTGGAATGCCCGAGGTTCTGGGTAGCCATCACATTGACTGGGGGGAGGTGGGCACTGTCGACACAGGATGTGGATAATCGCATAATCTTGTGAGGGATAGGGGTGTGTTGCTGTAAGATGGCGGCAACCTCGAAAAATGTAAAACAGGTTTGACTTAAATTGCCGAGGAAAAGACCTCCCATGGAATGACCTGCATAGAACCCTCTTGGAGATGGGGTCCAGACCTTTGTCAGAGATCTCACTGTCTCCCTGGCCTGCTGCTCAGTGGTGGCCAACCACCATCCTCTAGAGTCTGGCCTAGGGAATGGAGCTGGCAATAAAATCCTGGCAATGCCACAAATGGGCATGGGTTGGTTACTATCGCATGTCATTGGCTGCAGTGCCACACCTCTACAAAATTGCTTCATGATAGGAGAGAAACCAGGCCACCAATCCTGGCCCACTACTTTTCGTCATTTATATAAATGATTTGGTTGTGAGTATAAAAGGAATACTTAGTAAGTTTGCAGATGACACCAAAATTGGAGGTGCAGCGGATAGCGAAGAAGACTACATCAGATTACAACGAGATCTTGACCAGATGGGCCAATGGGCTGAGAAGTGGCAGATGGAGTTTAATTTAGATAAATGTGAGGTGCTGTATTTTGGGAAAGCAAATCTTAGCAGGAGTTATACACTTAATGGTAAGGTCCAAGGGAATGTTGCTGAACAAAGAGACCTTGGAGTGCAGGTTCATAGCTCCTTGAAAGTGGAATCACAGGTAGATAGGATAGTGAAGGTGGTGCTTGGTATGCTTTCCTTAATTGGTCACAGCACTGAGTATAGGAGTTGGGAGGTCACGTTGCAATGTAAGGACATTAGTTCGACCACTTTTGGAATACTGTGTGCAATTCTGGTCTCTCTTCTACAGGAAGGATGTTGTGAAACTTGAAAGGGTTCAGAAGAGATTTACCAGGATGTTGCCAGGGTTGGAGGATTTGAGCTACAGGGAGAGGCTGAACAGACTAGGGTTGTTTTCCCTGGAGAATCGGAGGCTGAGGGGTGACCTTATAGAGGTTTATAAAATCATGAGGGGCACGGATCGGATAAATAGACAAAGTCTCTTTCCTGGGGTGGGAGAGTTGAGAACTAGAGGGCATAGGTTTAGGGTGAGAGGGGAAAAATAAAAGAGACCAGAGGGTAAACATTTTCACACAGAAAGTGGTGTGTTTGTGGAATGAGCTGCCAGAGGAAGTGGTGGAGGCTGGTACAATTGCAACAATTAAAAGGCATCTGAATGCGTATATGAATAGAAAGGGTTTGGAAGGATATGGGCAGGTGCTGGCAGGTGGGACTAGATTGGGTTGGGATATCTGGTTGGTATGGACGAGTCGGACCAAAGGGTCTGTTTCCATGCTGTACATCTCTATGACTCGAAATATAGTTTGCTACAGCGAGAAGATTCTCCCACAGGAGAGGGAGATTGTCCCCTCGACATACGGGGAAGAACGTATCTGGAATGGAAAACGACCTAACTGTATCACAACAATGATCTGTGCACTTATGAATCTGCAGTTCAAGTTAAGACAGGATGATTAATGGTAAAGATCAAAGGTGAAGTCTATCAGTTGTAGCCTATTCTTAGCTTGGCAAGACAGTAGGCATGTGTGTCCATTATTGTTTGATTAATTACCTGTGAACTTGGAAGAAAGGTGCCTCTGAGTCCCCAGAATGCAATCATTAATGAAAGGCATGTTACGACTTGTAATGTTGACACTGAGACCTTGGGAGCATGCAATTCTGTTTGTTTTGACTCTTTCTTTAACCCATGGCATCCTGCATCATATTGTGCGTTATGTTTTGGTATCCTTTCTTTCACAATTTCAAAATTAAGTGCCAAATGCCTTTTGCAGCTTCTTTTCCAAGCATGCTTTATTGAAGGGGAGACAAATCGCTTTGTGCTAATGTTACTAGACTGGTAATCCAGAGGCCAACAGTTATCACTTCCTGAAAAAGGGAAATTTGCAACACCTGGGTGGAAAAATGAAGGGGTTTGACACTCAGTGAATTGCTCCTTCCGAGAGTCAGCATAGACATGGCAGGCCAAATGGCCTCCTTCTGTGCAGAATCAGTTTTCTCGAGTCTGTGAAAAGAGTCAGTTCATAAAAGATTTCTCCTTGTAACTTTTTTTTACCTTTTGCAACCAGAGTTCACTTGGTCTTCTCCAAAACAATGGATTTTTTAATTCACTTGGGGAGATGTGGACATCGCTGGCTGGCAGCTGCCCCTAGGTGCTGTTGAGCAGGTGATGTTGAGCTGTCTACATGAATCGCTGCAGTCGATGTGCTGTAGGTAGATCCACAATGACTTTAGGGAAGGAGTTCTAGATGTCATGGCATCTTTCAGTTGGCCTGAAAGAATTAACTCGGAAACTTTTGTACAGTCTCCACCCAATGGGAGATTAATGACTGGAAGGAGACAATCAATTCTAGTTGCCTGTTGTAGTTCTCATTTGTTAATCTTATCTCTACTGTTAACAGCCATGTAACATCGGTTAGTCCGGTATCTCTTAGGTGATTCCAATGTCTCTTACTAAGTGCGGTATAATTAACCTGTCTTGAGCTATTCTGACCTGTCAGCTTACTATTATTTAATAAACTACTTAGAGTGGTAGAGTCACAGAAATGTATAGTACAGAAACAGACCCTTTGGTCCAACTTATCCATGCCAAATAGATATCCTAACCTAATCTAGTCTCATTTAAGACCATAAGACATAGGAGTGGAAGTAAGGCCATTCAGCCATTTAATCATGGCTGATGGGCATTTCAAATCCAGTCACCCGCACTCTTTCCCATATCCCTTAATTCCTTGCGAGATTAAGAATTTATCAATCTCTGACTTGAAGACAGTTAACGTCCCGTCCTCCACTGCGCTCTGTGTAATAAATTCCACAGGCCCACCACTCTCTGCCTGAAGAAATGCCTCCTCATTTCTGTTCTAATTTGACCGCCTATAATTCTAAGGCTTTGCCCACAGGTCCTAGTCTCACCGCCTAACAGAAACAACTTCCCAGCGTCCACCCTTTCTAAGCCATGCATTATCTTGTAAGTTTCTATTAGATCTCCCCTCAACCTTCTAAACTCTAATGAATACAATCCAGGATCCTCAGCTGTTCATTGTATGTTAGGCCTACCATTCCGGGGATCACCCGTATGAATCTCTGCTGGACATGCTCCAGTGCCAGGATGTCCTTTCTGAGGCGTGGGGCCCAAAATTGGACACAGTATTGTAAGTGGGGCCTAACTAGAGCTTTATAAAGTCTCAGAAGTGCATTGCTACTTTTATATTCCAACTCTCTCCTGAGATAAATGACAACATTACATTCGCTTTCTTAATCAACTTGCAAGTTAACCTTTAGAGAATCCTGGACTATCACTCCCAGATCCCTTTGTACTTTGGCTTTATGAATTTTCTCACCATTTAGAAAATAGTCCATGCCTGTATTCTTTTTTTCCAAAGTGCAAGACCTCACATTTGCTCACATTGAATTTCATCAGCCATTTCTTGGACCATTCTCTTAAACTGTCTAAATGTTTCTGCAGCCTCCCCACCTCCTCAGTACTCCCTGCCTGCCCACCTAACATCATGTCAGCAGCAAACTTCGCCAGAATGCACCCATTCCCTTCATCCAGATCATTAAAATGCAGCCTCAACACTGAACCCTGTAGGACATCACTTGTTACCGAAAAGGAAGCTTTTATCCCAGCACTTGGCCCATATCCCTCTAAACCTTTCCTACTCATATCCCCATCCAGATGCCTTTTAAATGTTGTAGTTATACCAGCCTCCACCACTTCCTGTGGCAGCCCATGCACCAATGTGTGCCTTTTATGCTGAAGAATTATTTACATTCATCCTTTGACACTTAATGCAAATAAGTCCTATATTACAAGAGGGATGTCTACCCAAGCGACATACCAGCAGAACCAGCTCAAAACATCCCTTATGATGCACATTTGTCTGAGAAGATGCACAAATGCACAGTTTAAGAGATGGTACCTTTGGCGTTGTTGCACTCTCTCAACATTGGTACTGCATTGGTGTGTCAGTCTCAGAGTTTACGCATCATCTCTATCAGAGGCTGTTACAACTGAGCCACTTCCCATGGTACTGGTGTATGCACAGGATACTAAAACTTTGGTCAAAGAAATAACTTTTAACGAGCATCTTTTTTTAAAATTCATTCTCGGGATGAGGATGTTGCTGGCTAGGCCAGCATTTATTGTCCATCCCAGAGGGCAGTTAAGAGTCAACCACATTGCTGTGGGTCTGGAGTCACATGTAGTCCAGAACAGGTAGGGAGGGCATTAGTGAACCAGGTGTGTTTTTCCAACAATTGACAATGGATTCATGGTCATCATTAGATTCTTAATTCCAGATTTTTATTAAATTCAAATTCCACCATCTGCCATGCTGGGATTCAAGCCTGTGTCCCCAGAACATTATCTGTGTTTGTGGATTAACAATCCAGCAATAATACCACTAGGACATCACCTTGAAGGGGGAAAGAGAGATAGAGGCTTTTAAAGGTTTAGGACAAGAATTCAATACTGGACAAGAAACTCCAGTATGAGTTCTCTCTCTGATAACAAGTGTTGAATTTGAGATGTCCCTTTATTATTATTGTAGATCACATTTGTCAAGCTTTTCTCATTTGAAAAGAGGATCCTTCAAATTTTGGTTGAAATATTTAACTTAAATTGATGTCACTGACTCTCAAAAAATAAACACAGCTTCACATTTAACTGGGCTTGTGACCTCTTCTTTTCATCTCATCCCATTCTCCTGCTGTTGACAGCTCTGACACAAACTGTCTAGGAGATGTGTCAAAAGGAGCGAGAATGATGGAACATGAGCAATGAGAATCCAAAGCAGATAAACCTTGGGTCACAGTGGGGCACTCCCTCTTACAGATTCCCAAACAAAACAATCTTCTCTTTAACTCTGTTTTTTTGTCTGTGTTATTAATGTTAAGCTATGTAAACAAAAGAGCAAGGTGAACGGGGAAGTGTTTTACGAAGTTTTAAATGATCTAATGATATGATTCAAGCAACTTTGAATTAAGGATAGGCTTTATCAATAGGAATCTGGGGTCTGCTAACCCAATCATCATCTCATTTGGAGAACTGAATGGGACATCAAGAGATGGGGTATTCACAAGCTGAGCAATGGTTTCTCCAACCACCTTCACTAACAATGCACCAGACTAACATTTATTTTCTGTTTTCCTTGACATATTTACCAGATTAAATTTAACATTTAATTTGTAAAACACATGCAGGCTGCCCAGAGGCATTTCACTTGTATCAATTTTTTCGAGGTATGCAATCTTTCAAAAATCTGGAAGATCCTGGCATAATGTACAATTGTTAGTGGGCCACCTGTGGCATTGATCTCAATATGCCCGAAAATGTGGTGGGAGTTTTGGAGACCTTTGAACTGAGGGCCGAGGGATTCTGATTGGCCTAACCAGTGATGCCCTCATCCCATAATTGAATAAAAGACAATTTTGCAAGAATCAGTCAAAAAAGGAGTAGGAACGTTTTCATTGTTACATGTTCTATTTGTATCTTGCCTTTAAGGATGCCATCTGCTGTATGTATACAATCTTGTGACTCTGCCTGCCTGTTAGTCAGTAATGGAGTTACAAACTCCACACACAGGAATCATTTGGTTGCTATGGTGCCTGCTTTATAATTTATAATCTGTTCTGCTGTTTTAAATTAACTAACCCATGGACTGAACAATCCCTGATGACCAATTGATTATTGGATCATTACCATCAACGTGACATTATGGCACATTAACATTGTAATGTACTGTGTATGAGATGCTGAGACATCAGGATGAGGTAGGGGAATGGCAGTGACTGTGTTATTCTATGAAGAGACTCTTTGGGGGGAGTTCCTCCTTTCTGTTTCATTACGGTTCATTGCCTATACCGAGGAACATCGATTATCTGAAAGAGATGGGCGGGCACGATTTCGTTCGGATAATTGATTATTCGGACAATCAATTTTACCTAAACAAGGGAAGTCATGCTGATCTAATGTTGGGCTCGACCAGAGAATTTGTTTAAATCTATAATTTTAACGTATCGAGCGCAAGAGGACACAGATTTCAGATGGTGAACAAAATAAAACAA
Source organism: Chiloscyllium plagiosum (assembly GCF_037043375.1). Classification (NCBI taxonomy): domain Eukaryota; kingdom Metazoa; phylum Chordata; class Chondrichthyes; order Orectolobiformes; family Hemiscylliidae; genus Chiloscyllium; species Chiloscyllium plagiosum. The sequence continues at coordinate 9,930,986 of NW_028270167.1, forward strand.
TGATAACATGGGAAAACATTTTTAAAAATGCAGCGGTAGTTAGCATTTGGCAAGGAGTGGTGGAGACAGGATTAAACAAGGCCTAGAAAAGCTTCCAAGATCGCAAGAGCATTTGTCAGTTTCTGGGAACTCAGTCTTATGATAGAAAGACAGGAGCACAGCCTTGCGCACATGTTTACATTCTTGGCCAGTTTTCCATGAATGGCCCAGTAAAGTGATGGGAATACAGTACTGTAAAACACTTAGTTTTGCAAAGAGCTGTGTAACAACCTTTACCTAAAGAATATCCAGTCTCTGATGCTTGAGCTGTTTGAGTTTCTTGGTTTTTGCCAGCGTTTTCACATCTCCTTCAGCACAGGTAATCCCAATACATTCACCTCTTTGATTTAATGTTTTTGTAGGACCTTGAAATCTTCTTTGAATCATCCAAAATTCAGATAATCGACATTCGGATAATTGAAGTTCCTCTGTATATCCAGCCATCAAACACATTTCAGAAAAATTGTTGACGTTCATGTGTTCAATCGTATAGAACCCATTGTAACATCATCCCATACAATACCTGGCCGAAGTGATTGCATTGAGGAATTAAAAAGCTTTTATTTATTAAATAAGACACATTCATTAAAATTGTATATGTGAGTTTTTTAAAAAATAAGTTTTTAAGCACCAATTTTTGACACTAGGGAAGAGAGAATTAAGTCTTGCATTAAGGACTGATGAATTAGTTAAGGTTCCCAGAGTATCAATGTAATGTACTGCTGAGTGATTTACAGAGTGAACCCTGGAAAACGGCTTTCTTTTATGCCTGCTCTGTTATTCAGTTCAACTGAGTTTGATCTGTACCACAACTGCCTGCCATTTATCCATATTCCTTAATACCCTTACCCACAATGCTATCAATGAGGGAGTTTGGGGATTTCTAGCCAGCCATATTGAAAGAAAAGTGATGTATTTTGAAATTAAGATGGTGAGTGGCTTGGAGGTAGTGGTGTCCCAATATATCTACTGCCCTCGTCCTTCTAGACAGTAGTGGCCATGGGGTTTGGATGATGATTTTTCAGGAACTTTGGCAAACTTCTGCAATGCATCTTGTAAATGGCACACACTGCTGCTATTGAGCATAGAGGGTGGAGGAAGTGAATGTTTGTGGATGAAGTGCTGGTTAAGCGGGTTGCTTTGTCCTAGATGGTGTCAAGCTTCTTGAATTTTGTTGCAGCTGCACGTATCCAGGCAGGTATGTAAGGTGTGATTTGTCTGGTTAGCAATACTTTTCAATACATCTCGTTACACATGACAATGTTAAATCACTTTTGAGGCCCAAAGTAATTGTTAAGTATTTCTCGTTTCTATGTTTGATTTTAATGTCCGAATACAATTGTGGAAAATATAGATAAATAATAGAGAAGTGGACTAGAACACGTAACAGGATGTATGATTAGGGTGATGTTAGGTAACAGCATCTTCAACAATATTTTGTGGCTTATAATTACTTTTCTTTAAGCAAACTTTCTTCAAATACAACGGTTCGAGGGGCAGGTAAGGAAGGGAAATGAATGCTGGCCACGCCAATGACACTCACATCCCTAAGTGAATGGGAAAATAAATATTTCATTGGCCGTACAGCATTTTGAAGATATGAAATGTGTAAGTTCTTTCTGTTAATTGGCAACATACAGAATTGACTTTGTATCAACCTTTCCAAGCTACACAATGTGTTTGGTTGTGAAAGTGAAAAATCACCACTGTGCTATGTCATTAGAGAGAGATGACTGATCGTCACTTTAACTTTGAGGGTCACCATGATTCAGGAAAAGGGCGGGTTGAGAAGGCAGACACTTCATGGTGAACTCAGCCAATGTGGAAACTGAACCAATTCCTGTTGGTGTTTGGCTGCATCACAAAGCTCCTGTCCAGCCAACTGAGCTAACTGGATGCAATTCTGATTACCCGGTTCATAGGATATTATTAAGCAAGGTCTAGAAGTGAACATTGATGATGACAGATTTAAATTATGAGGAGCAGTCCAGGCTAGTTTTCATTGGAACAAGACATCAAACCAATTTTAATTTCAAGATTACGAGGGGAATTGGCATAGTTAGTGCAGGTGAGTTGTCATCAAGGCCGGAGGTTTTGTGAAGAAGAGAGATAAAAGAAAATTAGCAATTTGAAGATAAGTCAAATGTAACCTTTTCACCCAGAGGGGATATGAAAGACATTGCTGGCGAAGATTATTGAAACAGAGAGGATCAATGGATTCAGGAGCTAATTAGATCCATTCCAGAGAGAGCAGGGATTGAGGGATATGCTAAGAAAGCTGGTAAGTAGTATGAATCCAATAAAGGTGCTTGTTAAGCCTTGTGCCCTTTCTCTTGTTTTTAAAATGTTTTATATATCATATTGTAGTTCAAATGTGGCTTCCCTTTAAACAATTTTCTGCAATGGTTTTATTCCTGTGAAGGGTAAAGGAAGGACCTTTTGAGGGTATTCAGTTAGCATTGATTCTCCTTATTGTTCTGAATCACAGAATGTTTCTTGGAGATGTATGTTAGCTAACAGAGAGCCTCTGGTAACAGGGAGCAGAAGTTCAGCCATATCTGGTCAATATTCTTTCACCCATTTACATAGAATTTACATTCGGCCCAAATAGTTTACGTTGTTGTTTATGCTCCTCCTGTTGGTACCAACTACTGCTTGCTTTTGGGGCGTCCTCACACCAATCCTTCTTTTCATTGCTGAGTCTAAGGGCCTATCTAATTCGCAACAGTAGAAGGTAAGCCACTCTTGAGTCTTAATGAGAAGGGGAATTTGTCTTATGTAACAAGATGTAGGCAGAGATGACACGTGTCTCCAAAGGGATCCTGAGCTAGACAGCTTCAGCTCCACCCCAGACTGTATGATATCATCATCTTGGGTGGAGCCTAATGCAATCTCCAATATTAACCCTCTCACTCCTCCCATTCTTGTTTTTCCCACCTTATTAACTTAAACCTCTATACCTCTCTTCCACATGGATTGGTCTCGTTTCTCCTCAAATATGTCAATGCTATTCACTTCAACCACTCATTGTGCTCTTGAGTACTGCCTGCTAACCATGTTTCAGCTATATTGCATCTGCTGGTGGTTATCTTGTATGCACATGGCTCCTAGTTTTGCTTTAGATGGTCAAACATCCAAAGACAGCTTACCACCTAATTCCCACTCTGTGGGTGAGACTCCCCAACATAGAGGGAGGTTAAAATAATAGCCATTTATTTTCCAGCGGGGAGCAGGAGTACACTGAAGCACAAGATCTGGCTTGTATTGAATGTTATTATGTTTCTGATTATCTAAGTATGCTGGGATTGACAAGAGGTTGGAGTTTTTATGACTCGAACTCAGAAGTTGGATTTGACCTGTAACACTTCATTTCTTGGCATTTTGTTTCTTCGCTGTTTGTGAAGATTGACCAGAGTCCATCCCATCCCTTCACCCCCTATTTTAGTCCTTAGTTTCCCTCCCTTTAAATTATGAGGATGAGCAGCTGTATGTTTTTCTCCAAAGCACTGTTGAGTTCTTTTGTTTACTTAATTGAGCAGGAGGTGGTTTGTGTGACATGTAGACTCCGGTCTCATGAAATCTCCAATATTAACCCTCTCAGAGCCATTACATTATACAACACCACCACCCCCCCCTCCCCCCCTATTCTTCATCTTCCCAACTTAATCCTCTCTTCCATATGAATTGACCAGCTTAGACTGTGCTGTAAATTCATATGGAACTCCTCCATTAATTTGGCCAGCTTCAAATGCAGTGCTTTCCCCCACCCCCACCACACCCCTCACCCCCAACCCTGTAACTCTCCCATTGTGAACGCCATGGGCCACGTTTGATGCAATTCTCCTACCCCATCCCACACCTCCCCAACATCAGCTTTCCAGCTGGACCCTAGGACTGTATGGACCAAGTAGCACCTCTGCTGATATCAGCTAACTTGGCATGAACCAGGAAATCAAAGCAGTGGTTGCTCTCTGGGCCACTGAGAGAAGGAGACAGTACTGCTGTTTGAAGAATGAAATTGTTGGCTATTAACAAATTGTTGACCACAGCAAATTGACTTTCACATTCTATAAAAGCTCCTTGGGAAAAGTAATAATTTTAATTTTGTGTGCAATAAACCTAGATTGCAGTTCAGCATGATTGCTTTGAATTAGCGGAGATTGCAAACTGGCCAACATTTGGAGGATTCTCCACAGGAACAGTTCAGCCAAATCCATGAAGCAAGCACAAAATTTGTGAGCAAACAAGTGAAGGTTCAGTGAGATTTGGTTTCGGAACAACTTCCGATTTGAGTTTAAATTATTTATTTCTGGTGTAGCAAATCCCGTACTCCGTGATTCACGTGTAAATGTCAAAGCTTCAAATTGACTGATGGGGATATTAATGTTCAAATGCTCAACGTGTTGAGAAATGGATAGGAGCAGGCAATTCAGCCTTCAAGCCTGTTACATGATTGCATTAGCTCCTGGCTAAGTTCCTTAAAACATCACCAGCTGTAAAACTCATTGCAGTGATGCTTCTTCCTTATGGCCATGTCAGAACAATCCTTTGAAACTACTGTAGGATGCATCTCTTTTGAGTAGTAACACTTCCCCTCCTGCATCCAGCTATGGTAACAATCAAAGGAAAAGCACCTTTCTTTTTGCTGAGTGCACAGGACCTATCTGTCTGTCTGTGGTAGCTGTGGACCTGTTAGGAAACCTGTGATCAGATCTCTGTTCTCTTCCCCATGGCACCATCAAACACATTAAACTTGCATTTGTGTAGGGGTGGCTCAGTGGTTAGCACTGCTGCCTCACAGCACCAGGGTCTCAGGTTCAATCACAGCCTTGGGCAGTGTGGAGTTTGCACATTCTCCCTGTGTCTGTGTGGGTTTCCTCCCACAGTCCAAAGATGTGCAGGTCAGGTGAATTGGAAGTGCTACATTGCCCACAGTGTTAAATGCATTTATCAGAGGGAAATGGGTTTGGGTGGGTTACCCTTTGGAGGGTCAGTGTGGATTTGTTGGGCTGTAGGGAATCTAATCTAATCTAAATGCGGTTCATGACCCCAACTTTCTTTCACTTCAGTAGTGAATGGACTGTTCACAACCTGATTTCCTCAATACCTTTGGAAGACTTTGGGAATTTGACAGCCTATCTGTTGTGAACTCAGAACTGCTGCCAACAACTTCAAGTGTAAACACCTTGCTCCATCTTCTCCATAAAACAACCGAAGCGTTCTTTTGATCCTGAACCAACAAATTGCCAGGCATGCAGTTTCAGGTCATATGACTTCCTTCATTTGTCCTAAGTTCAAATACACAGTCCCAAAATGTAATAATCTTATAAACCAGAAAATTATAACAGCAAAAACCCTTTAATATTCAGATTACAATGCATTATCACGACTGAGTTCAGATAATGTCATCAAGTTCAGTATACATACAGGGAAATGTGTTTGAATGTCTAGGGTTTTCTTTAGAATTGCTGTATTGTGATAGGAGTTCAAGACAATTGGGAATTTCCTCTTGGGACTGGGAGTGATTAACCTGTTTCAGACTCAGACATTTCATCACAAATTAATTATGGTAAACCCAGCAGTGCTCTCTTTTTGCTACGCAGTTTTAATTTTCTTAATTCTCCAGTTACCGCAAGTCTCAAGACCTCTTCACCTCCAGCTGCTAGCCCCAGATATACTAACTTAAAAGGACAGTCATCATTAAATGGCACAGTGGGCGACACAGTGGCTCAGTGGTTAGCACTGCTGCCTCACAGTGCCAGGGACCCAGGTTCAATTGCCACCTCGGGCAACTGTCTGTGTGGAGTTTGCACATTCTCCCCGTGTCTGCATGGGTTTCGTCCGGGTGCTCCGGTTTCCTCCCACAATCCAAAGATGTGCAGGTCTGGTGAATTGGCCATGTTAAATTGTCCATAGTATTAGGTGCATTAGTCAGAGGGAGGTGGGTTACTCTTCGGAGGGTCAGTGTGGACTTGTCGGGTCGAAGGGCCTGTTTCCACACTGTAGGGAATCTAATCTAATCTAAACCTTGAGGACCTCACTTGAGATCACCTTATTTATGTGTGTTCCAAGTGGGAGTCCATTTGGAGAAGAGTTGTTTGCAGAGGGTATGGGTCAATTTAGTCAAACTTAGTCCTGCCCCTGACAAAAACAGAAATTGCTGGAAAGGCTCAGCAGGTCTGGCAGTATCTGTGGAGAGAAATCCAGGTTAGCATTTCAGATTGAGTGACCCTTCCTCAGAACCCTACTCCCGTTTCTGTCTAGGAGAATGTGAGGACTGCAGATGCTGGAGATCAGTGTCGAAAAGTGTGGCGCTGGAAAAGCACAGCAGATCAGGCAGCATCCGAGGAGCGGGAAAATCGACATTTCAGGCTTGTGGCCAAAATGTCAATTCTCCAGCTCCTCAGATGCTGCCTGACCTGCTGTGCTTATCCAGCGTCACACATTTTGACCATGTCCCTGTCTGCAGCGGAGGAGCTGAACTGAAAGCCTCTGCACAAACCAGAGATTAGAATGTGAGACTCTGGGCACTTATTCCTGAAGCCACTGTGAAATGAAGTCTCTGATTTTGAGCCAGATGTTTGTGCACACGTGAGTGCATGAAAAGATATTCCCTAGCTCTGCAAAGCTGCTGCTATGACCCAGTCCGTATTTCTGGAATTACAGACTGGAAGTTAGGATAAAAGCTTTCCCTCAATTTACATGCAGTCCCAGCTGGATTATCTATGAAATGAAAAAGTCTTTTATTTTTCATCATGTAGAGTCAGCATTAGCAATTGGTGAGCTGGCCCATTGCCAGAGCACAGCTGGAATGATGAAGACTAATCCTTTAATAATATATACAAGGTACTGGGAAATAGACCCAGTGTCAAACTGCAGAACAACCCTTTCAGTACCTGTCCTGTACTATTTTACTGCTGTTCTCCCCTTTATGTAGCTTGATGCATTTGTCTTATATCTGGTCTTTGGCCCTCTGTGTGGTTTCCTATGTCCACATGCAGTTGATCATAACTGACTGCCCTTACCCAGCACACAACACTTTGAAGTACCACCATTCAAAAATACAGCAAGGATTGGCAATCATAAACAGCTTTGGACAGATGAGGCCATTTGGCCCATTGTACCTCATGCAGTCCTCTGCCTTTTCCCCTAAGGCCTTCAAATGTTTCCTAAGTACCTATCCAATTTCCTTTCGAAAGTTGTCGTTGAATCTGCCTCCACTGCTCTTTCAGGTAGTGTGTTCCAGACCCTCAAAACTTGCTGATGTTTGAAATATTTTTCTTAACATGACAACAAGGGAAAACGTTTTTACTCAGTGCCTGGTTAGGATCTGGCATGAGCTGCTTAAATGTGTAGCAGAGGCAATTTTGATTGTTATCCAACTCCTTTTTTGAACGCCACAATGTGAAGGGTGAAACATTCTAAGGTTACAGGGAAAAGATTAAGGAGTGGGACTAGTTGAGTTGTTCTTACAGAGAGCCAGCATTGGTGTGTTGGTCCAGCTTTGCTGACTTCAGGAATATTTTTTGACACATTCACACGTGCACAAATATCTGGCTAAGGATCGGAGTCATCTTCTCATAGTGGCTTCAGGAATAAGTGTTCAGAGTCACACATTCAGATCACATTCAAATCTTGGGCTTGTGCAGAGGCTTAATGTTCAGAGCTGCTGTCCTCCTCACCCCCTCCTCTGGAGGCATCAGGGGCAGGACTCAGATTGTCTGATCTGCCCCACACCCATTGCAATCAACTGGTCTTCAATTGCATTCCAGCTGGGATTGCAAGTAAATAATGTGACCTCAAATGAGGTTCACAAGGATTAGGGATGACTCCTACACTGGAACAATTCTGTGATTCAGCTCTCAGCGTTTTTCTGCCCATTATCATTGATCAGAATCCTCTGATTTCTGGCTGTTCCTGCCTGTTGAAATGGTTTCTTCCTAATTACTTTTTTAATCATAATTTTGAATGTTAATGATCTTTATTTCCTCCTTTTCCCCATCCAACTTATTGCATCAAGGAGCTTGAGTTAAACCATATAGTTTAGCAGTGTGGAATGATAATTTCTGTCTGAACATCTCATTGAAAGCGAGTCATTTGAAAACTGTGAAATTTTTCTGATTTTTGTATCTTCTAAATATTTGTATAGGGCAAAATCCTAACTATGTGTGAAGTATGAAATTGCAAGACAGGTTGTCAGTGCATCATCCTATCTGATGTACATCCATAAATATGTTAAGACCTTCCAGTATTCCTTCAGCTATCTGATGCACGAAGTAACAATTATGAAATGAATGTTTTTAGATTGAAAAGCCTTAGTTTCCCTATCTTACAAATTACATTTGTGAAGTCGTGAGATATTAAAAGTGATTCTAATCTTTTGATTTGATGTGTTTTTAAAACATTTCCGTGAGAGCCAGCCTTGGCAGATAACTGGTTTTGGATGTTGCTGTAAGCGCTTACACAATAAAAACAAAAATAATTTTAGAAAGAATGATGGTGTATTTAATGAAAGCTGCCTTCACAATGCAGAGAGCTGGAGTAGTGTGCTTTGTGATTGCCTTGTACAATTGCTTTGTATCTCACCTCGAACTCATCAGTTCCAAGGGAGAGGGTTGGGGTTGTCAGGGTAAAGGCCCTGTCAATAATGGCACATCTCATGAACGGAAGGACTTGCATTAATGCACCATCACTCACAACCTCAGGGCATCCTCAAAGGCAACGAAGCAGTCATAATCACAGTCATAGAATCATACAGCATGGGGTCAGGCCCCTCAGTCCAACCAGTCCATGCCGACCATGTTCCCGAACTAAACTAGTTCCACCTGCCTGTGCTTGGTCCATATCCCTCCAAACCTTTTCTATTCCTGTACTTATCCAAATGTCGTAACTGTGCCTGCATCCACCACTTCCACTGCCAGTTCATTCCACACATTAACCACTCTCTGTGTAAAAACGTTGCCCCTCAGATCCTTTTTAAACCTTATTCCTCTCACCTTGAGAATATGGTCCCTAGTTTTGAATTCCCCCACCTTAGAGAAAAGGCCTTTGCTATTCAGCTTATCTATGCCCCTCATGATGTTATAGATCTCGAGAAGGTCAGCCCTCAACCTCCTAGGCACCAGTGAAAGAGGTCCCAGCCTGTCCAAGCTATTTTTGTAACGGAAACCCTCCATTCCCAGCATCTCTTCTGAACCCTCTCCAATTTAATAAGATCCTTCCTATAACAGGGTGACCAGAACTGCACACAGGACTCCAGAAGAGGCCTCACCAGTGTCCACGTACAACCACAATATGATGTCTCAATTCCTGTACTCAAAGGTCTCTGCAATGAAGGCAAATGTGCTAAACGCCTTCTTAACCACCCTGTCTATATGCGAGGCAAATTTCAATGATTTGTATACCTGAACCCCAAATCTCTCTCTACAACAACACTACATGGGGCCCTGCCATTGATTCTAGAAGTCCTGCCTTTAATTGTGAAAGCAAGTCAGACCAATTTGTGCACAGCAAGCTCCCATAAACAGTAATAACTGACTGATCTGACACTTTTAAGTTCTGTTGGCTGAAGGTTAGGGACACTGGGGTGAGGTCCACTGGGGAGAATATTGCAGGGATGGGTACACCATCTGAGGAGGTGGGCCAGACCTTGCATTTACAGAAATGAGAGGACAAGAATCCAGAGAAAGTATATACCTGTCAAGGTGAAAGGGAAGGCTGGTAGGTATAGGGAATGCTGGATGACTAAAGAAATGAGGGTTTGGTTAAGAAAAAGAAGGAAGCATATGTCAGGTATAGACAGGATAGATCGAGTGAATCCTTAGAAGAGTATAAAGAAAGTAGGAGTATACTTAAGAGGAAAATCAGGAGGGCAAAATGGGGACATGAGATAGCTTTGGCAAATAGAATTAAGGAGAATCCAAAGGGTTTTTACAAATATATTAAGGACAAAAGGGTAACTAGGGAGAGAATAGGGCCCCTCAAAGATCAGCAAGGCGGCCTTTGTGTGGAGCCACAGAAAATGGGGGAGATACTAAATGAATATTTTGCATCAGTATTTACTGTGGAAAAGGCTATGGAAGATATAGACTGTAGGGAAATAGATGGTGACATCTTGCAAAATGTCCAGATTACAGAGGAGGAAGTGCTGGATGTCTTAAAATGGTTAAAAGTGGATAAATCCCCAGGACCCGATCAGGTGTACCTGAGAACTCTGTGCGAAGCTAGAGAAGTGATTGCTGGGCCTCTTGCTGAGATATTTGTATCATCGATAGTCACAGGTGAGGTGCCGGAAGACTGGAGGTTGGCAAACGTGGTGCCACTGTTTAAGAAGGGCGTTAAAGACAAGCCAGGGAACTATAGACTGGTGAGCCTGACCTCGGTGGTGGGCAAGTTGTTGGAGGGAATCCTGAGGGACAGGATGTACATGTATTTGGAAAGGCAAGGACTGATTCGAGATAGTCAACATGGTTTTGCGTGTGGGAAATCATGTCTCACAAACTTGATTGAGTTTTTTGAAGAAGTAACAAAGACAGAGCAGTAAATGTGATCTATATGGACTTCAGTAAGGCGTTCGACAAGGTTCCCCATGGGAGACTGATTAGAAAGCTTAGACCTCATGGAATACAGGGAGAACTAGCCATTTGGATACAGAACTGGCTCAAAGGTAGAAGACAGAGGGCGGTGGTGGAGGGTTGTTTTTCAGACTGGAGGCCTGTGACCAGTGGAGTGCCACAAGGATTGGTGCTGGGCCCTCTACTTTTTGTCATTTACATAAATGATTTGGATGCGAGCATAAGAGGTACAGTTAGTAAGTTTGCAGATGACACCAAAAATGGAGGTGTAGTGGACAGCGAAGAGGGTTACCTCAGATTACAACAGGATCTGGACCAGATGGGCCAATAGGCTGAGAAGTGGAAGATGGAGTTCAATTCAGATAAATGCGAGGTGCTGCATTTTGGGAAAGCAAATCTTAGCAGGACTTATACACTTAATGGTAAGGTCCTAGGGAGTGTTGCTGAACAAAGAGACCTTGGAGTGCAGGTTCATAGCTCCTTGAAAGTGGAGTCGCAAGTAGACAGGATAGTGAAAAAGGCGTTTGGTATGCTTTCCTTTATTGGTCAGAGCAGTGAGTACAGGAGTTGGGAGGTCATGTTGCAGTTGTACAGGACATTGGTTAGGCCACTGTTGGAATATTGCGTGCAATTCTGGTCTCCTTCCTATCGGAAAGATGTTGTGAAACTTGAAAGGGTTCAGAAAAGATTTACAAGGATGTTGCCAGGGTTGGAGGATCTGAGCTACAGGGAGAGGCTGAACAGGCTGGGGCTGTTTTCCCTGGAGCGTTGGAGGCTGAGGGGTGACCTTATAGAGGTTTACAAAATTATGAGGGGCATGGATAGGATAAATAGACAAAGTCTTTTCCCTGGGGTCGGGGAGTCCAGAACTAGAGGGCATAGGTTTAGGGTGAGAGGGGAAAGATATAAAAGAGACCTCAGGGGCAATGTTTTCATGCAGAGGATGGTGCATTTATGGAATGAGCTGCCAGAGGATGTGATGGAGGCTGGTACAATTGCAACATTTAAGGGACATTTGGATGGGTATATGAATAGGAAGGGTTTGGAGGGATACGGGTCGGGTGCTGGCAGGTGGGACTAGATTGGGTTGGGATATCTGGTCGGCATGGATGGGTTGGACTGAAGGGTCTGTTTCCATGCTGTACATCTCTATGACATCTAATCAGAAACTCAGCCCAAACAATAATGTGGTACTCCCTCAGTAGGGTAGTGTTCTAAAAACTTTCCAACTTGGAGGCAAGAGCGTTGAGCCAAAGCTAACACAATATAATCACTTGAATGCTCCTGGCATTGGGCATTTAATGTTAGTGGCTTCAGGAATAAGTGCACAGAGCTACACATTCAGATCACATTCAAATCTCTGGTTAATGCAGAGGCTTTAAGCTTAGTGTTGCTGCCCGGTGAATCCCTGTCACCCCCTCCTCTGGAGATATCCAGAGCAGGACTAAGCTTGACTGAAGTGCCCATACCCCTTACAATCAACTAGTCTTTAAATGCACTCCAACTGTGATCAGAAATACATAATGTGATCTCAAGTGAGCTGTGTAAGGATCAGAGTTACTAGATAAGATAGGCTCTAAGACAACCAATGGGGAAAGTGCTCACATAACAGACTGAGATCCTCCTGTCACCATGCTTGTGCTGCCCTGGAATTCCAATTTTCCCCAAACTGCAACTGCTCTTCCACAGATTTGGATCACTCATGATGATGACCCCGGATTCATTCATCATCTGAGCATCATGGCCTGGAACCTCCCGGTACTGTTCTTCATAAAGGGCCAGAGATTTGTTTCAGGGAGGATGCAGAGAAACAGAAAAACCTTGAAGAAATCATGTGTTGTCCCCCTCAGTGAAGTCAATAGCCAGGATCACGTGTAAAGCTGTGGATAGATATATGAGATGTGATTTTGCAGTCATCTGACTCCATTACTGATTTGAACATCGCCTCCCCTTCCTAATCTTCACACTGCCAGAATGCACTAAGATTCTGTTTTGTACACGGCTTTATTTTCTGTCTCTTGTTTGTCCTGTACAGGACTCCATACACCTGGTTCCATTCTTTTCTTTCCAATCACAACCAGGGAATCATTAGAAATGGCTTCTCTTCCTGTCCATGCAATGTAACCTCTGGGAGCCCCCAAAGAATCGATCTTTGGATTGATTTCAATTTCTCATCCAATTTCTCATCTACGTGCTGCCCCAATATCTGGGGAAAATACAATGTCCCTTTTCCACAAATGTGTTCACAATCTCCAGCACTACTTCATATGATCATAAGAAATAGGAGCAAAGGTAGGCCATTCAGCCCCTTGAGCTAGCTCTGCAAATAGCAAGGTGATGGGTGGTCTGATTGTGACCGCAAATCCACACTCCTGCCTGCTTCCTGGAGCTCTGCACTTCCCTGGAGACCACACCACTTCTCTTGACCTGTCAATATCTCTGAAAGATCAGAAACATCGTCTCATATTCAGCATTTGATGAGCAACGCATTTCCTCCAGTTAAAAGTTGAAGAGACTGAAGCCATTGAATCTTGACCCTTTCAGCAATTTTGTTCTTTAGCTATTAACTCCATTCCTGTCAATGACTACTTTACAAATCTTTACACCATCGTGAGATTTTATTTGACTATGAACTGATAGCCTGATCCCATCACCAAGGCTATCTCTGAGACATTGCCCATCTTTCCAACTCATCTGTAACTGTAATTGTCATCGCGACTTTTTTGTTTGGGGAGTGAGTCAGTTAGTTCAGTTAACTGGCTTATGATGCACAGTAATGCCAACAGCACGGGTTCAATTCTGGCTGAGGTTAATTTAAATGTCCCATTTCTCAACCTCTCCTTTCAACTGAAGCATGGTGATCCTCAGCTTAAATGACCACCAGTCTCTCTCTCTAATGACAGCACAATCCTATGGTCTGGTAGGACTTGGGTAACTTTGCCTTTACATTGTTACTTATGAGTCTGATTATTCCTGTCTGTCCTCCCTACCTTCTAAACTCTGTAAACTTCAGCTCATCTGAAATTCGAGTGTCTGGATCCAAATTTGTGTCATTCACTGCTGCACATGCTCTGGACATGCCTCAATTTTAAAATTCTTACATATTTTCAAATCCTTCCATGGCTTCACAACTCCCTATGGATGTAACCTTCCCCAGTTCCACAATCCTCCAAGATTACTGCTCCCTTCTACTTCTGGTGTTTTGCACAATCCCAAATTTCATCACTCCATCATTGCCTGTGGAGATCCTAACTTCTGGAATTCCCTCCCTAAATCTCTGTGCTTTACTACAAACATATGAATTCAGAGCAGGAGGAAACACTGGAACCACACTGGTGTTTGATGAATTTGTGGATAACTCAACAGTCCCACCTACTCCCTGCCTCTTTACCCCGTCTCTCTCTCTCTCTCTCTCTCTCCTTTAAACTGCTCCACAAATCCAAAGTTCCCTCTATTTCTTTCCTGCTGCTTCGTGGACCTCCAAAATCTATGTGCGGCAGTACGTTCCAAAGGGATAGCAATGTGTCAGTACACTCGTTCTTGCTTCAATCCAATCTCTTTGTCCAAGCTTTTGACCATCTGCCCTAATATCTTTTTCTGTGGCCCAATGTCAAATTTTCTTTGATAAGTTGTCCTGTAAGTTATGGGATGTTCTGCTATGTTGATGTACAAAAAAAGAATTCCTCATAAAGCCATCGCTGCTCTACTTTCAATGGAAAGACCTTGCACACCTCGGAGAAGGTCAGGAGTGTTTGGGAAATTCAGGGCCCTGCTTAACAACAGATGTGATCAAATGTATCTGATAAAATAATACTCCAGGATGCAAATTCCCGATCAAGCAGGTCTGCTACCATCATCTATTTAACTAAAATCCCTTCTCCTGACTAGATTCATGCTATTCCATTTATTATACATTATACAAGATGCATTAAACATGTATGCAGTCAGATGACTAGCTGTTTTGCAGCTGAAAATCTCAATGATTAATGAAGTATCACTGTGATACTGTTGATATCTGTACAAGGCTAATCCTGTTTGCTATAGTTAACTCAATAGTGGCATCTGTGGTGTTTTTCAAAGGGAACTTGTGCTTTGAGTGGCTAATCCCATGTTATAAAACACATTTCCACGGAATGCATGGCTGTCCTGGTAAAGCAATTGCCTGATTTTAAAATATTCATGTTGGTTTTTCAATCCCTCTATGGCCTCACCCCTCCTGATCTTTAAGTATCAATCTCATGACCCTCCAAGATATCTGCACGCCACTAATTCTCACCAGAGCATCCTAACTTTTAATCATTGCACCAGTGGTGATCTTGCCCAGGCTCCAATCTCTGGAGGAACCACTTTAGGCCTCTGCCTCTCTACTTCTACCTCTCTTTCCTCCTTTGAGATGATCCTTAAAATTTAACTTTGAGCAAGCTTTTGATCATCTGTTCTAATATCTTTCTTCATACCTCGCTGTTATCTTTTCCCATACAATCCTTCTGTAAATCACCTTGGCATGATTATTTTGTGTTAAATGTGCTACCAACGCAGGTTGCTGTTCATGTTGTAGTTATGGATCTTTATAGTTTACGTCACTGACAGTGCCAAGGAACTATAAGAGAGCTCAGTATCTTAGTGAGCTTTTTAATTGAATTTCTCTTTGGGGTCAGAGAACTAGACATATTTCTTTCTTAGTCAAAAAGTGTGGCGCTGGAAAAGCACAGCCGGGCAGGCAGCATCGGAGGAGCAGGAGAGTTGATGTTTCAGGCATAAGCTCTTCATCAGAAATGTGATCGAGGGATATTTCTTTCTTATCCTGATGTTGAGCCAAAGGGAGAGGCTGAATAGGCTGGAGTATTGGAGGCCGAGGGATGACTTTACAGAGGTTTATAAAATCATGAGGGGCATGGATGGGGTAAACAGGCAAGGTCTTTTCCCCAGGATACGGGAGTCCTAAACCAGAGGGCATAGGTTTAAAGTGAGAGGGACAAGATTTAAAATGGACCAGAGTGCAAATTTTTCACACAGAGGATGGTGCAGGCATGGAATGAACTGTTAGAGTAGGTGGCGGATCTGGTACAATTGCAACATTTAAAAGGCATTTAGGGAGAGTTTTGAGGAATATGGGCCAACTGCTGATAAATGGGACTAGATTATTTTGGGATATCTGGTCGGTATGGATGAATTGGACTGAACGGTCTATTTCCGTGCTGTACATCTCTGTGACTACGTTTCTTGCTTCTCTTGATTCCCCATTTGACAGAAATCTTTAGGAGATTTTGGCAAGCTACAAGTTCATTTGCTATCTCTGGCTTTGTCACTATAGGCTGTTTAGCTCAAAGCTATTAACAATTTGGGATAATTGGCAAAAAAAAGGCCATCAATGCCATGAGGAAAAGCCCTTCCATGCCATGAATGGTCATGATTTGGGATGCATGGTGTAGTGGGAATACATTCAATGCTGGCTTTCAGAGGACAATTGGATCAGCACTTGAACTCCAGGACTGCAGAGAAAGGACAAGGATTGGAATGGGGTGAGTAACTCTTGCAGTTAGCTGGCTCAGGCAGAATGGTCTCCCCTACTGTCACTGATCAATGATTAATGTAAAAAAGACTCAGAAATTGCATCAGTTCCTGTTAACCAACTGGAACAATCCCACTGAATCACATTTTCCTGGTCTTTCCCACCTTATCCCTTTTACATTTTTTTTTAAGTGCTACCAATCAGCAATGTCACCCCCAAGAGAAAAAAAGTGACTTGCTTTTATACGAAGCCTTTCATGACCTTAGAATGTGCACATAATGAAATAATTTTGAAAAGTGTTTCAATGTAGGAAACCCGACACTGGAGCGACCCTCAAACAGCACGATGATGACCAGATAAGCTCTTAGTTGTTGAATAAATATTGGTCAGAAGACGTGGGAGAATACTCCCGCTTAGCTTTGAAGTCAAGTAATGCTGGGGTAAGGTTGCAGTTTAACGTCTGACTTGAAAGAGCACTTTTGACTCTGCAGCTCTCCCTTAGATTAGATTCCCTACAGTGTGGAAACAGGCCCTTCAGCCCAACAACTCCATACCGACCCTCCGAAGAGTAACCCACCCAGACCCATTTCCCTCTAACTAATGCACCTAACACTATGGGCAATTTAGCATGGCCAATTCACCTGATCTGCACACCTTTGGACTGTGGGAGGAATCCGGAGCACCCGGAGGAAACCCACGCAGACACGGGGAGAATGTGCAAACTCCACACAGGCAGACACCCAAGGTCTGGAATCAAACCAGGGACCCTGATGCTGAGAGGCAGCGGTGCTAACCACTGAGCCACTGTGCTGCCCACAAGTACTGCAGTGGAATTTGATGGTGTAGTCTCATGAGTTGGAACCCACACAGTTTCACTTGGAGACAAGAATGTGACAGGGCGTTTGTTTGCAAGTGACAGATGTGCTTTTCAAACCAGTTTCTGAAAATTGCCACACATATGGAAAAGGCATGCCAATTGCTATGTTTCTGCTCGTGATCTCCCAGGTATCTGTGAAGTGCACGTGGTGGATATTGACCTGTCTTTCATTTATCCTTCAGCCAGTTACTTTCTCTGGTGTAAACCACACGTCACTTTCAGTACTTTGCACTCAGCTGGCTTGTCTGACATCAAGAACTTTGGAAGGAGGGCTGTTTGCAGCTTGTTTACTGACTCCACTGGCTCATGTTGTCACCAGGTCTGAATAATGTATTGGACCATGACTTGCTGCAGTAGGTCATCGAATTGTCTCTGTGGTTAGTTAGCTCTTGCACAAAGGGCACTAAAACTGAAATAAATTTTTAATGGCTTGTTTAATTCATATCTACGAAGACAATGCAGGAACTTCTTGCTCTGTTCAATGAACTTCAAAGCTGAAACAGGCAGCAGGATTCTGCGTCACTAGGCTGAAGGCAAAACAACTGAAATAATTAACATTGGGGTTTGGTGTGTAACTGCATAACTGTCTGAAGTTGCTCTGCTGTGTCTTTAAATATCAATATAAGCACGATCACCCTTACCATTATTTTGACAGTCATCTGTGTGAAATTGTGCTTTCCACATTCAGCTGGATTGATTCCTAGATGCTAGTTCAAATGCTCACTTTTTAAGGATTAAATTCTTATATTGGTTGAGAGTTTCCTCTCTCCTTTCAGCTGTGGGACTCTCAACGATTTCACATAAAGACAAATTATTCTTTCATTTTTGCAACAAAGGCCCTCTGTTTATCTATTCTCATGTTATTCTTTGTAAGTCAAAGATATTGAACAGTTCAGAAAATTAGAATGTATATGATGCTTGGGGCAATGGACAAGATAAAGTCTAAGGATGGATATATATATTTAGAAATCTGGATTTCTTATTGATCCATGAAATTAGAAAGAATATGAGTTCAAGTGTGAGTTTATTTTATGCTGCTTGATGGTCTGATGTGAATTTACTGAGACAGATCATCAGCTTGTTTTGTGACAAATGTGGAAATCAGTGTCAGATGCCGTCAAGGATCACAGTAATAATGTTTTATCTGATGTGACAGTTTTCTGATATTGTCTGTGGATGCTATTACACTTGAAGAGCCCCTGGCTACTACGCTTTTCAATAAAGACACTAATGTAGCAGAAGTAATTGACATAACACACCCATCGCTGTTTCCAAGCTGAGTAATCAGGAGGAACCACATTGGTCCAGTCAACACAAAGTGTGGTCTGATTTTCCTACCAACACTAAGGTTATTCCCCACCTCAGTTTCCTAACCATTTTTCCTCTTTGTAGCCAAAGAATCATTCCCTTGGAAGATGACTACACTAAACAGTTAAATAACAATGAGAAGGATGATTTTTCATCTGAGCAAATTGAATAGAGATTGGATTATTAAAATGAGACCAAACATTGAAAATGAAGTGTTTTGTGTGGGCTCAAATACACCACACATTTCAGTTTTGCTCAAGGATGATGTTTTGCCTAATCTTATACGGCTATGAATATTTTGTGTCAGAAATATTTGGAGACAACTCATAGTCATTTCTATCCATTTCGAATCTACCTTGATGCCCTTATTTTGTTGCTTTCTCTTTTCAGATGGATGGCTGGCATGTTGGAAGACTTGCTACATGAAAAGATTAACCTTGCTCTGCTCAGACAGGGCAGCTTGTTATCTATGATAGCACAAGCAAGTGCGACCAGCTATTGACTAGCCAGGCAGGTGACACCTCTGATTGGCATTAGAGTCATAGAGTCATACAGCATGGAAACAGACCCTTCAATCCCATCATATTCCCAAACTAAACTAGCCCCACCTGCCTGCGCTTGGCCCATATCTCTCCAAAATTTTCTATTCATGTACTTATCCAAATGTCTTCTTGAGAGGAGAAAGATTTTAAAAAGACATGAGAGGCAACTTTTTTTTTATACAGAGTGGGTCATGTGTGAAATGAACTGCCAGAGAAAGTGGTGGAGAGAGACAGAAAAAATTGCAGATGCTGGAATGTTGTAACTGTACCTGCATCCATCACTTTCTTCCAGTCTCCTTATTGTCTACCTTGGATTCCAGCATCTGCAATTTTTTTGCCTCTCTCCACCACTTTCTCTGGTAGTTCGTTCCACACATGACCCACTCTCTGTGTTAAAATAAGTTGCCCCTCATGCCCTTTTTAAATCTTTCCCTCTCACCTTTAAAAACATGCCCCCTATTTTTGAACTCCCCCACCCCAGGGAAAAGACCCTTGTCATTCACCTTATCTATGTGCCTCATGATTTTATAAACCTCAATAAGGTCACCCCTCAACTGCTTACACTCCAGTGGAAAAAGTCCCAGTCGTTCCAGTCTATTTTTATATTTCAAACCCTTCCTTCCTGGCAAAGTCCTGGTAAATCGTTTCTGAACCTTCTCCAGTTTGATGACTGGGCTTTCTTCAAGCCATTTTGGCTTATTCATTCAGTATCTCTGGGACATGGGGATAGCAGTACCACAAACCTGTTCTGTTGCTCAGTCAGGTCATGGTTGATCTGTATCTTAACTTTGTTTACCTGTTTTTGTTCACCAAGCTTATTATCCTTACCTAAAAATAAAAGTCTATTTGTCTCAAAAGTCTATTTGACATCTTCAGTAGATCCCCAGCGTCAGCTTTTGGGAGTGAGAGTTCCAAATTTCTGTGGAGTAAAGGGTTAGCTATACCTTTACATTATGATTAGCTGATGAGCATGTGTTCAAGGAGCTATGTCACAGTGATGTCAGCCCATATGAATCTACGCCCGGAATCTGAAGGATTCTCATTTTGAGCCCAGCATGACTCTTCTTCAGAATTCAGTTTTAAAAAAGAGTCTTGGTGCATTTAAAACATTAACTCTTTTCCTCTCTCCACTGATGCTATCTGGCCTGTTGAGTTTCTCCAGCACTTTGTTTTTATTTCAAATTTCCAGCATTTTGCTTTTATTTGAGCATTATGGACAATCTTTTCCAAATTTGTATGCTGGTAAATTTGACAAACCAATGAAAAAGATAGGCACAAATATGGTTGAATTGTCAGAGACCCAGGATGTCAGGGGCCTTTAGAGAAACAGAGGGCTATACAGGGAGTAGGGACTGTATGTGCACTATATGTGGTGTGATGGGCTACTGTTGTAGCGTTATAATGCTGCTGTATGGCTCCTACCCTGTCGCTTTCTATTGTCTTTAACAATTTCCTCAGAAGGCCCTACTTAAGCATGCATTGAAAGGAGGTAGAATGAATTGATGAATGTTTCATGTGTTGCATACTATACCTATACAATGCTTTAAAAAATTAATTTGCATCATATGATACCAAGAGTATTTGAAAGGAAAGCCTTTTGGTCAAAATTAATATGGACCATGTTGAATAATCTATCTGCTCCAATGGGGGATATTTATTTATCTTACTCTCAGTTCTACCTTTTTGAACCTCCATAATATTTTTAACTTAAGTTATGATAATAAACTATAAAGGCACTGCTCAGCTGGATGTCGTATCAATGCAGTTAGCTTTAATGGTTGGTCCCTTGATGGCAGATCTGACTCAGAGGAATTGCTAAACACTGTGTGTCAAGGCATTGAATATGCAGTCATTAAGAGAGGAGGAAATTCTAGAGAACGTGCACTTGCTGTTCAAAGGCTTCTGATTTCTTAGGGAAGTTATAGCCAGAAATACTTCAGACATCTTCTAAAGAGAAGTATTTCAACTGCAGCCTGGCTCGGTGGTAGTGCTCTTCACTCTGACTTAAGGGGATTGCTGATTTAAGTTCCACTCTGGAGATTTACTTAATTACATAATCTAGATTGCCACTGTGGTGTAGTCCTGAAGCAGTGCTCCATTGTACCAGATGGATTTTGGATGCCAATGCCCATGAATATGGGGTGCTTATGGCTGGTGCCCTTGGAGCTTGCCCGAACAACGTTGGTGTCCACTGTCTAACCTGGAGACTGTTTGGGGGAAGCAGTGACAGAAAGTTTCCAAGTACCTGTACTGAACTCCATCTGCCCTTCTAGGTGAATGCAAATGATACCCTAGTCCTGGCTGGTAGAAGAGAGGTTGAACTCTTCCTGGTGGCATGACCAGAACTTCATCCCTCAATGCTATTCAATTGGCTAGTCATTGCAATAAATGGGACCATGCATGACTGGTTTCTCTTACCCTTCTCTGTAGAAAGTACCAGTTTTTGCTTTACAACTTCTTTCAGAGAATGCTTGCACTCCTGGAACTTACAAGACATCGATGAATTGCCAATTAAAAAGGATTATAGATTGTTAAACACAATATTAATAATACAATGACCTTCTTTAGTATTCATCTTACCAAATGTGCTGAACAAGCTGGACATTGAGAATTCTCCACACTGTGTTCAGTGCAAGTATTTGGCAACTTCCTGTCACTGCTTCCTCCAACAACCTCCAGGTTAGACAATGGGCACTAACGTTCTTAGGGTATGCTATGCTCCATGGGCATCAGCCATATGCACCCCACATTCATGGGCATTGGCATCCAAAATGTCTCAGCCTCTAAGGACCCTTATGGTACATCTCTGCTTCACTCACAGTAAATTTCTGCACTTCAGTGATGCACCACCACTTCTCTCTTCCCTCTAACCTTGGAATATTCTTCTCTACTCAAGACCCTTCTGTGTAGTGATTGTAATGAAGGCCAGGTGGATATCAGTGACAGAGGTTCTTGATTAGGGCTGTTAACCTGGGCCAATCAGGGAGCCCTGGCTGACCATAGAAACAGGAGTTTCCACTCAGGGCTGGGCCGGAAAAAAAAAATAAAAAAAAAAGAAACAGGAGTTTCAGAAAGTCTTTTCATTCTACGGAGTAGGTCTGAGCTGGCTGGTCAGAATCCATGTACTGTGCATATGTAACTAAAGGGTGATTTGGTGACAGGATACCTGCTGCTATACAGTTATTTCATTTTGAAAGCCATTATTGGATCACCACTATAGTTTCAGAAAGTACATTTCTTATGCTAACTGTCATGTTATCACATAGATTTCAGACTAGACAAGCCTCGACCTTTAAGTCAGTCACATGACATCACAACATGGCACACTCCAGTATAAAAATACGCACCTCACCTTCCGAGTCAGTGTTGTGACTTTGATGAGCTCTGTCGATATGACGTACAGGTACCATATAAACAGCAGTAGGCCATTCAGTCCCTCAAGTTTGTTCCACCATTCAATGTGATCATGTCCTGTCCATGGCCTAGCTCTATAAACCTACCCTTGGCCCATATACCTTAACACCGTTGCTGAACAAAAATTTATCTACCTCAGTTTGAAAATTAATAACTGATCCATCTTCCACTGCCATCTGTGGAAGAGAATTCTGAATATTTACCGCCCTTTGTGTGGAGAAGTGCTCCCTAACATCAATCCTTTTTAGACTATGCCCTCTAATTCTCAAGTCGCCAATCAATGGAAATCAGTTATCTTTATCTCCCCTGTGTTTTCGTGTTAATGTCTTCAAAACTTCAATCATTCAGCCCCACATCAACTATTGCAGAACACAGACTGCATGTCTTTGACACTGTAACCATGTGAATAGTCTGTATTGCAAATATACTTAAAAGATATCTGACTCAACAAGAAACTGACTCTGTGCTGTATGCTACTTGGCATATGTTTTGAATCTAATATGACTCTCTACGGAGCCAGCATTTCCTGTTTTCATAATAAATACTCCTGCTCTGTAGACTTGAAAAATACAAAACACTCTTTTCTACTAAACGTTTATCTTTATTTATGGTTAAGGTGAATAATTTCATTAATTGGTGAGGTACAAGGAAGAAAACCCAGGGAAACCTTCACTTGACTCCATTTCTAGGCACAGTCAGCTGTTGGATTGAAATATAGGAAATTACAAAGCACAGCAGTAACCAGTAGGTGTGTTTTTTTTTAATAAAATGATTTCCTAATGTTGCCGTTAATTCTTTTGCAAATTACCTTAAATTGTTGGCATCTGTTTCTCGCCTTTTCGACCAATGGGAATAGTTTCTCTCTAAATACTCTGTCCAGGCTCCACATGGTGCTGATTGATCCCCTCTTAATCTTCTCAAAGAGGACAGCCTCAGCTTCTCCAATATATCCACAGAACTGAAATTCCTCATCTCCTGGCTTCCTGTGTTACATTACTGGCCCTAATGAACCCTTGCTCTCCAGAAACTAATTAAATGTTTTATTGTGAAAGCCAATACACAAACGCAAATACAATATGATTTTGCTTTAGGAAGAAAGGTTCCCATTCTCTAATCTTGTTCATTTTCCCCAGAGTTTGAGAGAGAGTCAGAGGGGCGCGGGTTACAGCAATTTTCCATCAGCGCAGTTCTTGGCTTGACCACTAGGAGATGCATGAGATCAGCTGTTACAAGGACAATACAAATAATAGGCACTGGGAGGCAGTAAGGGGAGGGCGATGGTGATTGGTGGGAGGTGAGAACATATTACATTTCCATTTCTGGATTTAAAAAAATTGCATTGTGCCTTTATTCACCTTGCCAGACATGACAGGAGGAATTAGCAGGATGCTACCTTTGATTGTAGGCCTGAATTTACAGGTGTGTTAGCACAATCGGGTGTGTGTGATCCATTTAAAGTGTGACACTGCATTTAATATCTTCTAATCTCAAACTTCCATCAGAAAATTATGCTGAATACTTCCAGTGCTGATCAAAATGCAATTAAATAGCTATAAAAAATGTAACAAATATTCTTTAAACAAGAAGAAAGTACTGTGGATGCTGGAGATCGGAAATAAAAATAGAAATTGCTGGAGAAACTCAGCAGGTCTGGCAGCATCTGCAGACAAAGAAACAGATTTAATGTTTTGAATCTAATATAACTCTCTATGGAGCCAACATTTCCTGTTTTTGTAATAAATATTCCTGCTCCATAGACTTGAAAAATACAAAACACTCTTTTCTACCAGGCTTTTATCTTTATTTGTGGTTAAGGTGAATAATTTCATCACTTGGTGAGGTACAAGGAAGGAAGCCCAGGGAAACCTTCATTTGACCCCGAGGCACAGTCAGCTGGTCTGAACCTGGTGTGATAGTGGAAGAGTTTACGTTATTCAGAAATGGTAGCCATGGTACATTTTTCTATTCTTGTTTTCTGGAAACTTGCTCTAGACTTCAATAGGGTGAAATACAATGTCCTCCTCTACAACCTTTCCTCCATTGTCTAGTTTAGTGGGTTTGCC
Organism: Chiloscyllium plagiosum; assembly: GCF_037043375.1. NCBI lineage: Eukaryota > Metazoa > Chordata > Chondrichthyes > Orectolobiformes > Hemiscylliidae > Chiloscyllium > Chiloscyllium plagiosum. Next base: position 9,955,315 of record NW_028270167.1, read on the forward strand.
CCTCATTTGGTTCCAAGCTAATCTGGGCTATTGTACACAGAGCTTCTCCATTCTTTTCACAGGTGCTGCCAGACCTGATGAGCTTTTCCAGCAATTTCTGTTTTTGTTTCATCTCCATATCTGGTTTCACTTTCTGTGCCACAATGCTAGCTCTGGAATCCTTGATGCTTTGATCCTTAGCTCCCTCATCTTTCTCATCCACAAGAAGAAAAATGATACCGCCAAGAGTTAGCTCTCAGTGTTCACCGATTCACTCTCGGCTCAAAGTCTCTGAGTCATTTCCCAATGTCTGCACTCTCTCTATGTTTTCAGACTGCTTAAAAGCAAAGCGCAGATGTTGGAAATCTGAAACAAACACAGAGTGCTGGAGAACCTCAGCAGATCCAGGAGTATCCGTGGACAGAAACAGAGTTAACGTTTCGAATCCAGTATGACTCACCATCAGAATTGAACGCTAACTCTGTTATTTTTCCACAGACACTGAGTTTCTCCAGCATTCCTTATGTAGTCAGACTGTGTGTCTGAGAAGAAGAGAAATTTCTTCACCCAGAGAATGGTAGAAATAGTGGTCATACAAGGTGGTTGAGACCAATGCATTGAATGATTTCAAGAAGAAGTTTAGATATAATTTTTAGGGCTAAAGGGATCAAAGGGTATGGAGATAAAGCAGAAATATGCCATTGAGATAGAGGATCAGCTATGATCCAATTGAGTAACACAGAAGACTCAAAGGACTGAGTATCCTACTCCTGATCGTCATTTCTATATATGTTTCCTTCATTGAACTGGTCTTGTGCAAGTCATAGAATACAATCTCCTGAACTGGAGAAAAGATTTATTAGGATGTTGCCAGGGTTGGAAGATTTCAGCTACAGGGAGAGGTTGAATAGCCTGAGCTGTTTTCCCAGAAGCTGAGGGGTGATCTTATAGAGGTTTATAAAATCAAGAAGGGCATGGATAGGATGAATGGCCAATGTCTTTTCTTCAGAGTAGGAAAGTTCAAAATCAGAGGGTGTAGGTTTAGGGTGAGAGGGGAAAGCTATGAAAAGGACCTAAGGAGTAATTTTTTCACGCAGAGGTCGGTGGGTGTATGGAATAAGGTGCCAGAGGAAGTGGTAGAGGCTGATACAATTACAATTTTCAAAAGCATCTGGATGGGTACGTGAATAGGAAGGGTTTAGAGGGATCTTGATCAAATGCTGGCAAATAGGACTTGATTAATGTAGGATATCTGGTCGGAATGGACAAGTTGGACCGAATGGTCTGTTTCCGTGCTGTACAGCTGTATGACTCTGTGACTGTAATTGTCTGAGAGGAATTTTCCAGGGCAATTCCTGTTATGGTTTTGGGTCTTCTCCTCTGGCATTGTGTCTTTGCCAGACATTACAATATTATGGAAGGGAATACGGGTCATGGAATGATGTCAGGGGAGAGGATGGATTGTGAAAAAGTTTACTCATGACCTTGGAGCCATCATGGTCTTGGGAATCCCCACTCGATCCTTTCCAATCTGCCAATGTCATATGTTTTTTTATGGTGGTAATTTCACTATTCCCTCCACCTCACACCTCCGGAAAGTTCCACACTTGAAGGGAAGACAGAGTACGGCATAATTGTCCTTTGACAGTATCTCCTCACAGGGAGTGGAGTGGAGCTGGAAATGCAATCTTATTCTGGATTTCAGTTTTCTGTTGTTACTCTTCACAGAGAAAGATATTCCATTGTCAGGGACCAATTTCACTGCTTGTATGCTTTGATTTCTGTAATGAGAATCACTGAATCTTTCACACCTTGGAAATAGATTCAGGATCTCTAGTCTACAGATACAAGGGGGAAAATCTTATGCATCACTGAATTTTTTTCTTAGGCAGGAAACAGCCTTAAGAAGGTTGAAAGTGACCAAGAATCAATGAGACTTGCCATGCCCTACAAAACATCAAAAGCTACGAAGCATAAGAAGCGTTTTTGTAACAGTCCCAGCATTGAATAATATCAGCAAAAATGCTTTTACAAAGTTTTGGCTGCTGATTATCAGAAAAAATGGAGCACAAGTAGCCTTTACAGTGTAAACATTGATACACTCATTAGGAGGCAGGTAAATAGGGGAAAGGGCTTTCTGGGCTTTTCATTAGTGAGAAGATTGTAACTGCTGCCTATTGCATTACATCTCCGAGACTGAAGCATGTTACAAGAAAATATATTAAGAGCAATTGTGAGCCTTGCCTTATTAATAGACGATCCTTTGAAATAAATCTCAGCACAAAAGAGAATTTTGACATACAGCTCAGCCCAAGGATACAACAACAAATTGTCGAGATTAAAGGCAAGGGAAAACTCTCATCTGCAGCTCATATGTCGAATATTCTTTCACTGTCACTTTGCATTTTGTTACAATCTGCCAATCTCTGCTCTGCTGGATTCAGAGTGGTTGAAGTTTTGTTTTCCAGATGTTGACTGAGTCCAAGGTGAACAAAAACAAAATTCTGCTCGCAAAGGATTTAATTTTCTCGTGAGCCAAAGGGATGACAAAGTCATGTTTTGTGTCATCCATTGGGGTTGCAGTGAGAATAGTTTCAGCTCTTCAACCTGAACGGAATGAAACTGGTCGGGGTTATGTTCTGTGAGCCAAACCTCCAGCACACTTTCCCCCAAGAAATACCAAACCACGTCAGACCCTGCTGCTCATCACCTCTGACCAGTGGAACACTCTTACCACAAGCTTCCAACTGATCACACTGCTCGATCTGGTATTGAAGCTGCAAATCAGGAGCCACCCCAATCGGAATTATGACTTGTGCTCTGGAGGACAGTGTGGAGACCGGAGGGAGCAAAGCTCTCGAGGGAATTAAGTTGAAGAACAAGGAGCTTAGTAACAGGGACAGGAAGCCAGTGAAAGGAATGAACAATGGGGATATGTTACGGGCCCCACGTTCCAAACCTGCTGAGGTTTGCAGGTTATGCACTGTTGGATGGTGTTACAAAAATCAAATCTAGACCTGATGGAAACTGCTAAGGTAGCTTGGTGCAGGCAGCAAACCCAAGGGGGATGTGAGGTTTGTGCTAAATGGGACACTGGGATTGCACATTGGCTGATGCAACCTGAATAAGCAATCAAGGATGGTGCAGAACTCAATAGCAAAGGAGCCAAATTTATGGCAGAACAATGCCTTAAGTCTTCCCAGAGACTAAACAAAATCTCCATGTTCTGGATTATACTTCAAAGTAGCCAGTCCTTCAGAGAGTCCAGCTCTGGTGGTTATATGTTTGTCTTTCTGAAATGATATATTGTACACGTGATTGTTTTACCAATCATTTTGTGTCACCGGTTGTTTAGAATGAGTTGTATCTAAATTATGTTGCCAGGAAAACAGCAGCAATATTCTATTCATTATGATTCAATAAATGCATATTGCACAAATACAAATGACAGAGAATGTCATTTTGAACAACCCTTCTGTACATTTTCCTACAACAGCTGCCTGAGTAGGTCACTGTTGCAATGTAATGCATAAACTATATTCGCAATCAATTCACCTTGTCCAGCATTTCCTCATTCAATTTTTCCCATCAATCCTCCCTAACACAGTTATATTGATGAACTGATTGGAAAAGGTTTGCATTGATATAGATTTTCCTTCTGGAGCACTCAAGCATGCAGGGTTGGTGTCTGAAGGTATGAAGCGAGATGTTTCAAACAATTAGCTTGCTTATCTAACATGATTCTCTGATGATTACTACTCTTCCTTTCAGATGTACAACAACCCATTGCAGCTAGCAAATCACTTCCATTGCCAAAGACCCACTGTGTTCTTTGTTAAAATATTCAATTGGCCATGCAAAATTGCCAAGAGTGTTCAGGGATGGGCTGGCTAAGTAGATTATCCATGGTAAATACAGGGATGAGGTGGGTATGGTGGGATGCTTAGTGCAGAGCCGATGGCATTTTTCTGCACTGGAGAGACTCTATGATTTTAAATAGGGGAGCACTCCTTCAGAGTCGGTCTAGATCATGAAATCAAATTGTGCAGTTGAGTTGAAATTTGAACTCTCAACCTTTAATTACAGAGGTATCGGTGTTACCAACTGAACAAAGCTTTACTCTCCTGAGCTGAACTGGATTACCTCAGAGTCGAAAAGTGTGGCGCTGGAAAAGTGTCAACGTTTCCTGATGAAGGGCTTATGCCCAGAATGTTGACTCTCCTGCTCCTCGGATACTACCTGACCTGCTGTGCTTTCCCAGCAACACACTCTTGACTCTAAGGTCCAGCATCTGCAGTCCTCAGTTTCTCCATGATTAGCTCAGCACAGGCCAAGAATTTGACTTGGCATCCTGAAATGTGCAGCTCAGCACTGGACCAGGGGGTAATAAAATGAGAGAGCTGAAGTAGGAATAGAGGATGTAATAAGGGATAAAGGTGAAGATGAAATGAAAAGAAGAAAATCTTTCTGAAGAAGGGCCACTGAATCCGAAATGTTAATTCTGCTTTTTCTGCACAGATGCTGCTAGATCTGTGGAGCTTTTCCAGCAATTTCTATTTTTTATCTGATTTCCAGCAGCCACGGTTCTTTTACTTTTTGTAAAATGAAACGACTCAAGTTTTCCTATTCACACCTTCATTTACAGCCCTATCTCTCCTTTATCACCATTAACACTGTCTTTGCTTTTTCCTCTGGGCACCCTCACAATCGGTTCTGATTGCTCTTCCTTCTCCCTCTGTCAACGTTATAAACAACATCATTTTCCGCTCTCTTTCAATTTTGAAGAGGAGTCAGATTGGACTCGATGTTAACACTATTTTTAGCTCCAGAACTGCTACCAGACCTGCTGAGTTTCTCCAGCGCTGTCTGTTTTTATTTTAAATTTCTAGCATCTGCAGTATTTTGCTTTTACTAGATCAGCAGGTGCTACACGTACTTGATAAAGCACAAAGGAGAGAGTGGGGCTAAAGCATTTCTAATCAGATTTATACCGATTTCAGTGTCTTGTAGATAATTTTATGCACTAATGATCAAGTTATCTGCTCTTTATCACATTGCTACATTGTGGGAGTGCAAATTGACTGCTGCTTTTCCACAAGTTGAGAGAATAATTCATTGATTCTAAAGTGCTTTGAGATAACCTGAGGTCGTGAATCACTCTTTCAGCATCTAACTCTTCTGCGATCCTCTGAGTAAGGGGCTTCATATTCTGGTGTGCTGGACTTGGTGACTTGCCATTGCTTGCGCATGTTTAAATATTAAGGGAGCAGAGCCTTTTCAATTTTTTCTGAAGTCCCAGTGCAAGTCTGGTGGCCTTTTTGTGCAGATTTAATACAAATGCAGTTTTGATGTGGCTTCCCAGCACTCAGGCAGTACACCTTAATGGATTCTGCTGTGCCCTTGTTCATTAATTCAGACAGACTTTAATGGCATTTTCTTCACCAGTTTGTTCTGGAGGGGCGGGCTGTAGCTAATTTGATCATTGGAGAGAACAGTAAATTGCTTTTAACATAAATATTCAAAAAAGTAAAATGTAAATAATTAATTCTGAAAGCTTGGCTCAGTGTGTCCTTCAGCATATAGGACTGGGTGAAACTGACAGTGATTGTGATGTGGAAATTGTCATATAACTTGGGACTTTGACTGTGACCTCTACCCGTATGATTACAGATACTAGTTTTTTTCCAAAAGCAACACAAACGTGGCAATATCTTACTGCTTTTATGATAAAGTGGTCAAATGATGCACCTCAAAAATTACTGCTGTAATCACTGGGGCAGGATTCCATCTTTAAACCCCCGTTACCCAACAGGAATGGCAGTGAGTGCAAAATGGAAAATATCATCATTTCTGCAAGACCTCTGCGAGCGAGAACTCCACCAACTGCAAGCTCCTCTCCAAGTCTCACACACATCCTGACTAGGAATGATATCAATGTTCCTTCACTGCATCAAACTCCCTTCTTCACAGATATTGTGGTATTCCTACACGTGATGGACCGCAATGGTGGAAGAAGACAGTTCGCTACCATAGCGTCATGGGTAAATCAGGGGGTGGGCATGAAATGCCAGCCTTGCCAATGATGCCTGTATTGTCTAAACAAATAATATTAATTCCTTCTTGTCCTAACCTCAAGTAATATGTAACCCCAGCTCCTTAAAGAAGCTGCGACATGACATCATGCACAAATGTATAATGTGATGCCCAAGGTCTAGCAGTGTCTGTGGAGAGAGAGGATTAGATAAGATTCCCTACAGTATGGAAACAGACCCTTCGGCCCAACAAGTCTACACTGACCCTCCAAAGAGTAACCCACCCACACCCTGTGTTTACCCCCGACTAATGCACCTAACACTATGGGCAATTTAACATGGTCAATTCACCTAACCTGCACATCTTTGGACTGTGGGAGGAAACTGGAGCACCCGGAGGAAACCCACGCAGACACGGGGAAAACATGCAAACTCTACACAGACAGTTGCCCGAGGCGGGAATCAAACTCGGGACCCTAGCGCTGTGAGGCAGCAGTGCTAACCACTGAGGTACTGTGCCGCCAGAGTTAACAATTTGAGTCTGCTATGAATCTTCTTTAGAATGTTAAGGCAGTTTCTCTGTCCACAGACGCTGCCAGGCTTATGTGATGTCTAGCCTTCCCAGTACTTTGTTTTTATGCCCCTAGGTTTTTGTTAGTTTCTGGTTAACCTGGGAGAAAACATTGTAGTAAGTGGATTAGAGACACCGAGCAACCATTCCTTAATGGAGCAGCAGAGCAAATTCAAGGGTGCTGAATGATTGATTGATAGAACCACTCAATTATTCTGGCACAGAAAGAGGCCATTCAGCCCACCCTGTCTGCAAAGACTTTGAGCATTTTGACTTTGCGTCTCATTCCTGCTTTTTCCCATTACTCTGCACCTTATTTCTCTTTAAATAAACATCAATGCCCTGTTCTTGATGCTCCATACTCTGTATGTGCATGGGCTTATAGGACAACATTACCTCTCGTTTGTGTTATAGAATCCCTAGAGTGTGGAAGTAGGCCCTTCAGTCCATCAAGTCCATACTGACCCTCCAAAGAGCATCACACCCAGACCCAACCCCTTACCCTCTTCTTGTTACCCTACATTTCCCATGGCTAATCCACCTAGCCTGCACATCATGAGCAATTTCGCACAGCCAATCCACCCTAACCTGCACATCGTTGGATTATGGAAGGAAACCAGAGCACACAGAAGAAACCCGCAGCAGACGCGCAGAGAATATGCAAATTCCACACAGTCATCCAAGGGTGGAATCAAACCCAGGTCCCTGGCACTGTGAGGTTGTAGTGCTAACCACTGACCCACCATATAGTTACTGATTCTAATCTGACACAGTAAGCCGTGGGATCCTCAATATGTAGAATACTGTGCTGGATTGAGGGTGCACTTTTGGTGCAGAGTAGTGGGGAGTCTTAAAGTATATTGAGAGCACTTAAAGTGGACAGTGAAACAGAAATTATTCTGTTTTCCGCACTAATGTCTCTCACTTGGTGCACAGGAACTTCACAAAACAAAATGAGCTGCACTTTTTGTGAGATGTCTTTGTTTAATACCTTATTTCAATATGTGGTGCTTATTTTAATGTGTAGAAAGAGGAGGCAGCAGCAAAAAGATGGGTCAACTAAAATATAGCATATTCATTTATTCTGCTTTCCTTATGGTGAACATTTTGCTTTATAATAGCAAGTGTAACACAGAAAGGTGTGTGTGTGTGTGTGTGTATACACACACACACACACACGTATTATATTTTATACATAAGCAGTAATGTTAAATACCAGTAAAATGGTTGAAACTGGATAATATTGGAAAGGATTTATAAGCTTCCTTGCAGCACAAAAGTAGACTTAATTCCAGTAGGTTTCTTTCACATGAATCACTGACGCAGCTCATATATTGCTTATGTGTTACTATCTAATAACACTTTCTTTAAATCACTTTGTAATCCCCACTCACTCTAATGCGCTCAGATGTACCTCAGAATTTGATAATATATATATTGTTTATTGGCCTCTCTTTTACAAAGATTCTCTATTTTTGGAACAGGCATTCAGCTTGGTTCTCAAAGGTCTCATTATAAAGGCAAGTGTGCTTTATCTGAAAGTCCATGTGATGTTGCACAAGTCCCACAGCTTGGCTTCGAGTTGAAGGAGCTTATTGTATGGTGACAGGTGGCATATGAAGACCTAGCTTTATTACTTTATTGCCAGCTAAAATTGCTTCTCCCTTTCTCTAAACAACGCGGGTTATTCTGCGTGGCTTGAGGTTGCATCTGTGGCTCGAGCGACTCTTTCAGTAACGTTGCTTTTTCACTTTAATGGGCAGAACTTTCATCCAGAGGCTGCTGGGTGAAGACTACATTGCTTGAGTTCTTCAAACAAAAATGTGACTGAACACACTTTTGTCAGATTTGCATTCTTCTGAAGCGACACTGAAATGAAAATGCTGTTTCCCTTGAGAAGGCAGCCGCGGAATAGGGTTGTGGGAAACATAAGAACATAAGAAATTGGAGCAGGAATAAGCTTTACTGCGGCTTGAGCCTGATTCACTATTCAATGATTTTCATTCTCAGCTCACTTTGCACAGCCTTCATATCACTTGATTCCCTTAATGACTGATTGACGTAATGCCTATTGATCTCTGTCTTGAATGATTGAATATCTGCAGCTCTCTGGGCTAGAGAATTCCAAAGATTCACAACCTTTCAAAATTTCTTCAGTTCTCCGTAGCCAATGTCTTATCCCGCGTCTGTAACCAATACCACCCAGTTCCAGGCTCTCCAAGCGAAATGACCTCTCAGCATCTGTCAATGCTTGGTTCTTGAGTACATTCCAGACAGAGGTTGATAGAGTTTTGCCCACTGAGAGAAGCAAGGGATATGATGAATGGTTAGGAAATGTTGAGGTACAAGATCAGCCACGATCATTGAATGGTCTCTTTGAGGGGTCTCTTTGCTCATCCCGTGTGTTATTAAGTTTGTGGACACAACTGAACTTGCTTTAAAATGTAACTATCCTGAGCCTAGATTCCACAAATTTTTTGGTTGTAGTTAAGTGACATTGCTTTCCTCTCTTTCTTACTGTACATGTTTGATCAAGCCTAGCATATTGTAGTCCTTTGCTCAGTGCAGATTATAGAATTGGTACAGTGTGGAAGCAGGCCATTCAGGCCATCGTGTCACACTGACCCTCCGAAGATCATCCCACCCAGACCACACCGCTACCCTATTCCCCTGCATTTCCCATGATCAATCCACGTGGCCTACACATCTTTGGACTGTGGGAGGAAACCAGAACACTCAAAGGAAACCCACGTAGACATGAGGAGAATGTACAAACTCCACATAGTCAGTCACCCAAGAGTGGATTTAAACCTGGGTCCCTGGTGCTGTAAGGCAGCAGTGCTAACAACTGAGCCACTGTGCCTCGCCAATAGTGCCGTGATTCCCCCCACAGGTCAAAAGGCAGGTCGCAAATCCACCTCAGACAGAATGACGTTCGAAGTGTATGCTGTTGGGACCAATCTGATCCACACCAGTCATCCAGCCAACTGATAGGAGTCTGAGTTGCTGTGACAACAGAGACTTTTACATGTATATTGTTGGCTGGAGCTGCTGATAGTGACGGCAGAGGCTCCAATTTTCCTTCCATCTCATACTTCTATCCCCTGACAATGGCATATGTTGGAAGGATTTACAAATTCACACTGAACTTGACGGATCATATAAAGGACAGTTCCCTTGGTGGAAGTAGGATCTGGAGTGGGATTTGAACCCAGAGCTTTTTTGGCTGAGACGCAGGAACATAATGCCCTCCACAGCAGGGAAAAATATTCTGCTAAGTGGCACAACGTCCTTTCTGCCTCAGTGATAGGGATGTGGAGCTAAAGCAACTTCCATCATGATGCAAATGTGATTTGGAATTCAATAGAAAACCACATTGGATAAGCCAATGTAGGAACACTTTTTGAACTATTCCACCTTTTCACCCACCTCAAACATTTGCCAAGACAAACACTCGGTAAAAAGATTAATTTATCCGTAATTCTCCTCCATAAACTTAAGAATGGTTCAATGAAATTGTCAAGGATTTAGTCCAATGCTGACTTTAGTGTGAATGGATTTGACCATTTCTAGATCCAAATATCTAAACCAAGGGCCAAAGTGTGTTGCAGCAGGAGGAAGCTAATATCAGGGCTCTCTGTACAGCTTGTACACAGAATTGTTACTGGCCACTGTTCATTTTGACGGGCGCTGTTCATTTGGACTAAATGAGAGCATCCGACAGCTGTTGGCTTTCTACAAAAGATGTGCATTTCCACCATGGTTTACTTTACAGGGTTTCAGTTTTCAGGTCTTGCAGTGGTAATGAATTTGCTTAATTATCTCAGCTATATTGGATGACATCATCCTGAATGCTGCACAGAGTCAGAGGAAAGCAGCATTAAGCAGCATCCCTGCCTTCTCTTTATTCCCGTCCCAATTTGCCATTGATGAGGGTCTTTAAGATACGTACACATGCTTAAATGCATACATGTTTGCACACACATACAGGCAAGCACACATAAATGCCCGCAGGGGCATGAATAAATACCCACAAATGCATATATGCCTACAACCCCACAGACATAAATGCATGCATATACACACACACACACAGTACACAGTAGTCACATTCACATTCAGCTGTTAATACAGATGCCTACTGTTGTGCAACACGACTGCTGGATTAATTCTTTTGTGAAAAGCCTTTGTCAACATAATGAGATGAGGTTGCAGGTAATAGATCTGTAAACACAGCTGAGGCTCAGGGTTCAAACACACAATGTACGGAATCTAAACTGAAGGGGTGGGGGGAGCGTTGGGCCGCGGTACAGAGGGAAGCGAACACCGGAGATTAATAGACTGCGAGAATAGAACCCGACTTTTTCAAAATCACAAATGTTAAGGTGTAGTTTGATTAGAACCATGTCTAGAGCTATTGCCCAGATCCACAGGACGTCACCGTTCAGTCCATCCAGATACTCCCGCTCACTGTCCTTATCCACAGCTACCTTTCAAACACTAGTCTAAATGCCTAGCCTTAGGCAGGAAAGCAAGGGACGTGGAGAGAAAGTGGAAGTGTTGCATTGTGACAGAGGATCAGCTCTGATCGTGTTGAACGGTGGAGCAGGTTCCAGGAGCCTATTCCTTCTCTGAGTTTCTATGTTGCTATTTAGGTAACAATGGCAAATGACCCAAAGCAGTGGTCTGGAAAAGCTACACAGTCAGTTTGAGAGATTCCAGTAGTAACTTCTTAATTCAGAGTGAAATCCTGTGGGTGCTAGAATTCTAAAAATGCTGGAGAAAGGTTTGGCAGCATCTATGGAGAAAATCATAGAATACCTACAGTGTGGAAGCGGGCCATTTGACCTATTGACCCTCCAAAGAGCATCCCAGCTAGACTCACCCCATCCCTATAATCTCACATTTGCCACAGCCGATCCACCTAACCTGCACATCTTTGGACTGTAGGAGGAAACTGGAGCACCGGAGGAAATACAGACAGACAGGCGCTGCCTGAGGGTAGAATCCCTCAGGGTCCCTGGCACAGTGAGGCAGCAGTACTGGCCACTGAATCACCATGCTGCCCATGAGGAACAGAGTTAACGTTTTGAATCCAGTATGACTGTCCTTCAGCTGAGACCTGCTGAGTTACCACAGGAATAGGCATGGAAAATTCTGGAGAAAATCAGCAGGTCCGGCAGCATCTGTAGAAAATTAACTTTTCCAGTCCAGAGCTGAAGAACAGTCATATTGGTCTCGAAATGTTAACTCTACTTCTCTCTCCACAGATGCTACCAAACCAGCTAAGTTTCTCCAGCATTTTCTGTGTCTGTCCCTGTGGTAACTCACCACTCAAGCTGCTGGAACAACTACAGTCTCAATGGCAACTCTGACTTGCTGGGCCTCAGACAGAAGAAAAGTTACCCATCAATAGTGTAAGGGGGTAGCATCTTCTCCATCCATTATAAACCCAGTTTGAGAACATGCTTTTACGTCCCTTTGAGGATTGTTTGAGCTTGCATTGATGATTCAGTAATGAAGAAGTCTCAGTGGATTTAGTTGTTGTTGACAGGACTGGAATTGGAACATACAGGACAGAAAGGAATCATTGGACGAGCCTGGTGTTATGCTCTGCATGAACATCTCCTCATTCAACTTTATCTTGTTCTTTCAGCATATCTCTCTGTTTCGTTCTCTCACACTTGATAATCCAATTTCGACATTAGCATATCTATGTTATTCATGTCAGCTATTCCCGGTGGTACCATGCTCTGTCTTCTAACTACTAACTGAGTCTTCAGCTGAATTTCATCATTGTGATTACCTCGTGCTTAGAAGGCGCAAATATCAGCAAATTGTAAAGATTTGGGAGGGAGTGATACATTTCAAACCAGGCTGCTTAATGAGTGTGTGCCAACCTCACCTTTCAATTGGTGCCAAGAATGTTTTATAGGACTATGCCAGAATCTAATGGGAAAATATAATCACAGTTTGATACACAGTTCTGAAATTATTTTCTTCAGCTGTTTTAAGATGGCGATTGTGGACATTTTGAAGCTTAGAAGACAATTCTACCCAATAATAGGTTAACTAGCGTGATTTGCAAATCCAGCCATCTGTAAATTCAACACTTATTCCAGAGGGACATTGAGCAGGCTTTAGGGAGTTGGAATGCTTCAGGAAAATCTCTAACAATATTGGCTGTTACCATGGGCTCCACTCTACTCCAATCAGGATAGCTCTCCATCACAAGTCCGACTGCTTATTATTGGTCAGATTGTAGTGTCACTGAATGAATGTGTCGCAACATTTGTTTTGGGGGTAGGACTGAATTATTGTCTTCAATTGATGGATATATCTCTCTGAGGCAGTAAATGAAAATAATTAAATTGTTTCTTTCTCAGAATAAATATGCTTGAGCTCTTGATAGATCTCTCTAATTATTTCCAATTGTCAGGGATGCACAGAGCAAATAGAGGTGGAAATTATTGAACGGAATAGATAGAACATGGGAATATGACAGTTAGATTGAGGATCAGCCATAATCATATTGAATTGCAAAGCAGGCTTGAAAGACTGAATGGTCTACTCCTATTCCGAGTTTCTAGCCTGTGGGATTTTCTGCCTTAGGAAATGGTTGAGACCAACACATTGAATGCTTTCAAGAAGAACTTGGATATAATTCTTAGCATTAAAGGAATCAAAAGGTGTGGTGAAAAAGTGGGTACAGGTTACTGAGTTGGATGATATGATAATGTTGAAATGCAGAGCAGATTTGAAGGGCTGAATAGCCTACTCTCACTCCTAGTTTCCAATTTGATTTGTTTTTTTTGACCAACTTCCTTTCATTTTACGAGTTTGAATAGCCACAAAGGGATGTTGAACTGGAACGAGACCTGTTCTACCACTCAACTGGATAATTGGGGTCTTAACACCATTTGCTCACCTTGGTTCCATTATATTTAACATCCTTGTTTACAAAGTTCTCTCATTCCCTGTTTTGAAATTTTTAATTATTCAAGAACAGACATGTCCAAGTCTTCTCACTGCCTGTTTTATGAAGGATTGCTTCTTGCTATCAGTTATTAAAGGCCTAATACTAAATAAATTAGCCCATGGTATGGCACAGTGGCTCAGTGGTTAGCGCTACTGCCTGACAGTACCAGGGACCCGGGTTTGATTCCAGCCTCGGGTGACTGACTGTGTGGAGTTTGCAATTCTCCCTGTGACTGCATGGGTTTTCTCTGGGTGCTCCGGTTTCCTCCCACAGTCCAAAGATGTGCAGGTTAGGTGGATTGATCATGCTAAATTGCCTGATGAAGGGCTTATGCCCAAAACGTCGATTCTCCTGCTCCTTGGATGCTGCCTGCCCTGCTGTGCTTTTCCAGTAATACGCTCTTGGCTCTGATACTCCAGCATCTGCAGTCCTCACTTCCTCCTAAATTGCCCATTGTGTCCAGGAATGTGCAGGCTAGGTAGATTAGCCCTGGGAAATGCTGGGTTATATGGTGGTACAGTGGCTCAGTGGTTAGCACTGCTGCCTCGCAGCACCAGGGTCCCAGGTTCAATTCCAGCCTTAGGCAACTGTCTATGTGGAGTTTGCACATTCTCCCCGTGTCTGCGTGGGTTTCCTCCGGGTGCTCCGGTTTCCTCCCACAGTCCAAAGCTGTGCCAGTCAGGTGAATTGGCCATGCTAAACTGCCCATAGTGTTAGGTGCATTAGTCAGAGGGAAATGGGTCTGGGGGGGTTATTCTTTGGAGGGTCAGTATGGACTTGTTGGGCTGAAGGGCCTGTTTCCACACTGTAGCGAATCTAATCATAAGGTAAGGTGGTGGGTCTAGATGTGAGGCCCTTCAGAGGGTCGGTGTGGACTCGATGGGATGAATGGCCTGCTTCCACACTTTGGGGATTCTATGATTCTAATGTTCAAGCGTTATTCTGCAGACCTGCATGTACGGAATAATCTGTCAGTATGCTCCTTTTATTGGATAAAATGATAATTTTGTAACATTAATATTTTAATAATCTGCTACTAATTTAACCAAACAGTGATGCTGATAGCCATAAAAATATTTAGATGCTACTTTATCTCGAGATGTATTTTGAGTAAGGTACCATTCATAAGGTAAAATTTCACAAGAACTGTCTGTCCTTATCAGTGCAGGGTCAGGGCCTAATTGAAATGGGAATTTAGAATAACTATTTACAGTTTACAATGGCAACACAAAAATCAAGAGATGCTAATTATGCCCTTTGAAAGGGTGTATTATCTTCCCCCATTTGGCACAGTTCTATTTTACATTGTGTCACTGAGTTACGCAGTTCACTCTATACTGCAGATTATGGAGGTGAGGGGATCAAGGCTTCTAGCCATGATCAGATCCAACACTCCCCTGCAAATCTATGACTTCACTTTTTAAAAAAATACACTTCATTTAGTGAAAGGACAAAAAAAAACCGTTACAAAAGCAACTCTCCACACCTGAGGCTAGAGGAATATAGTTCACTCAAAATGAAATAAACTGAAAAAAAAACTGCAGATGCTGTAAATCAGAAACAAAAACAGAAATTGCTGGAAAAGCTCAGCAGGTTTGGCAGCATCTGTGAAAGTCAGAGTTAATGCTGCAGGTTGAGTGAACTGAGGAAGGGTCAGTTGACCCGAAACGTTAACTCTGATTTCTTTCCACAGATGCTGTCAAACCTGCTGAGCTTTTCCAGCAATTTCTGTTCTTGTTTCACACAAAATGGCACCAATTGCCTTTTTCACATTTCCTTCTTTTTCTCATCGTCATTTTGGGCAGTACTTGTACAAATCACAGCTAATTTATGCTCCAGACTCATAGGCTGATTGGAAACTAAGGTCTTCAAGTTGTCAATAAATCTCCATTTCTCTCTTCCAGATTCTGATATTAGATATAAAGACCCAAATTTCCATCGACCGTGCCCATCATTCCCATATTAGCAGGACAATATAGCTTTAATTATTCATTTTTTAAAATTAATCTGTGGGATATGGGCGTCGCTGGCTGGGCCCAGCATTTATTGTTGTCCTTGGCTGCCCTGGAGAAGGTGCGGGTGAGCTGCTTTCTTGAACCACTGCAACACACCTGCTGTGGGTTGACCCACAATACTAATTGTGGGGAATTCCAGGTTTTTAACCCAGTGGCAGTGAAGGAATGGTGATACATTCCCAAGTCAGGATGGTGAGTGGCGTGGAGCAGACCTGAAGGTGGTGGTATTCCCAAAGATCTGCTGCCCTTGTCCTTCTAGATGGAAAGGGCTGTGGGTTTAGGGCTATTGGGACCAGTGTTTGCCTAAATTAGGGCACTGAGACAGTCCAGGAATATGGAGATAGGGGCTGAGAAGTGAAAATAAGGGAGGTCAACCATTGGATGTGCTTTTAATGTTCTTATTCTTGTATCAAACTATAATTTAGAGATGGTGTCAAATATAGTTGTGCTTTTACACAGTGAGGGGGAAGAAAAGAGGTCCCATCATCTTGTGTGGTTAAGATAAATTTCTGTAAGATAAAGGTAGAATAATCATCTGGGAAGAAATGCAGAGAAAAAGACTGCAAGATGTTTCCGAAGGCTCTTATTAAATTGTATGTTTTCTATCTGCTGGATGTTTTCAAAAGGCTTTTAGTGAATGACAGTACTTTTTAAATAAGTGCATCGGCACATATATATTAAAATGAAATTACTAGCCTTGACTGCTCCCGCTAACAAGCTGTGCTGTCGTAACAATTTAGTTCCTGAATCTAAGAGCAGAATGTATCATTCTCTCTGTATTTGGAGCACTCAATGTTGCATGTGTGCTGACATACAATATTTCAATGATGTTTTGGCTGGAGGAAGGAGTGTATAAATCAGAATAATGGTTTGTATGGGAATGACAGCAAACATGTGGGAAGCCAAGGGGACATCCTGAGGGCCTATCCTTTTATGGATCACGGATATCCACGCTTTGCGTTGAGGAATTTTTCTTGCTTTTTTTTTCTCTTTTATTGTCTTCAGTTTGCTGCACGGCTTTTCAAACTGGGATCCCTGGTCCCTAAGGGCGGTGCCTACCAGCTCATCAGCATTCTGCCTGTCATCAGATTTCTGTCTGTTTTCAGGAATGTAGGGGGTTGAGGGGTGACCTTATTGAGGTTTATAAAATCATGAAGGGCGTAGATAAGGTTAATATCCCAGGTCTTTTCCCTGGGGTGGGGGAGTTCAAAACTAGAGGGCATTTCTTTAAGGTGAGAGGAGAAAAATTTAAGAGACCTGCGGAGAAACCTTTTCACACAGAAGGGGATTCATACGTGGAATGAACGGTCAGAGGATGTGGTAGGTGCAGGGGACAGTTAAAAGACGTTTGGGACAGGTACATGAACGAGAAATGTTTAGATGGATATGGGTCAAATGTTGGCATGTGGGATTATTTGAGGAAGTCTGATCAGCATCAACGAGTAGGACTTAAATGTACGCTGGGTTCACACCCCAT
The DNA here is from genome assembly GCF_037043375.1 of Chiloscyllium plagiosum. NCBI lineage: Eukaryota > Metazoa > Chordata > Chondrichthyes > Orectolobiformes > Hemiscylliidae > Chiloscyllium > Chiloscyllium plagiosum. The sequence goes on from NW_028270167.1 coordinate 9,972,368, forward strand.
TACATTGGGCTCATCTGCTGGATGTTTTCAAAAGGCTTTTAATGGATATCATGCAACATATGTTTGAAGAACCATGTAGCACAGTGTATTCTATTGGATATTGGGTTGCTACTATAACTGTGGCGATTTAGAGTCTCATACAGCCCTGTGGAAGATGTAGGATAGAATTGTAAGCTGTTGTTCGGTTCCTATTTCACATACATCAGCAAACTCCTCAAGTGTTTTATATTAATCTAATAACACCACAAAAATTGTAGAACACAAAGTTAATGACTGGGATTTCTTTAATTGGCTGTCCTGCTCTATCTCTGCGGTAACCCATTTCGAGGGAAGACTCCTGCACATGTAGGTATTACCTACCTTCCTCTCTCACATACCCCTGCTATACACTTCTGAGAATGTTTTACCAAGTCATGGCACCAACCCCGAACCTTCAGTAGGATTTAAAATCACTTGCATCTTCAGGGAATGACTCGCAGGCAGAGGCATTGCATTGATATCGGTCATCAAGAAAATGATTATCACTCTGGTGCTGCTTTTATTGCTATATGTGTTTCATTGGGAATTATCTGATAATTAGAATATCCACCACAAATATTTATTGCCAGCTATGTGAATATGGGAAGACATTTCATATAGACAGCCTCTGGATTATCAACAGATTCTGTGTTGGAATCCATTCACAAGTCGATTTCTATGCAAATCAGAACAAGTCCAACATTACAGCTCTGTGTGGAATTAGTTAGTACCAGCATTTGGAAGTTGAATGTTTCCAAGTCGGGGCCTCCTTCTCATGTAAACTGGAAACAAGAAATGCTGGAGGTCACAGATGGTCAGGCAGCATCCATGGAGAGAGAGTGAGCTAATGTTTTGAGTCTGGTTAACTCTTCATCAGAGCTGATGTGAAGTGTGGAGGGGCAATATCTACGCAATTTCACTGGTGTTCAACAATATGTTTACCAAAACTCGCTTTCACAGTGTGTTTCCTTTCTCAGCGACTGCAAATGACTCAGACCTACCCAGTATGGATTTCAACTCAAGTTTACCAACATCCTTTCTCCCTCAGCACTCCAAACCCCCAGTCCCACCCCATCCCACTATTCTGTCCACCCCACTCTCCATTTCAGCTCTGATGAAGAGCCATTTAGACTCAAAACGTTAGCTTGCTCTCTCTCCACGGATGCTGCCTGATCAGCTGTGATCTCCAGCATTTCTTGTTTTCAGTACAGATTTCAGCATCAGCAGTAATTTACCCATTCTAGTGGGTTTCATGGCCTAGAACAATAGAACCATAAAAATGATACAGGAAAGAAAGGGGCCATTTGGTCCATCTTATTCATGGTGATCCAAAGGCACTCAGAAACCTTCTAATTCCATCTTCCTGCATGCATAGAATGTCCAAGGGTATCCCAGAAGCATTATACTGTAAATTAAGTTTGTGTTGAAGTGTGGTCACTACCATGGTGTCGGAAATCATTGTTGTACTGGTTAAAGCAGGCTTCCTAACCCAGTCCTATTTCCACTCACTGCTGTTCTCCAGACAAAAATTTGTTATTCATGTCCTGATTCTAACTCATTATTCACTTTGAATTAAAATCAGGCTAGTGTTTCTTGAACTCTGGCCTTCAGTAAACCTAATTAGAATTTAAAACCTTTGTATAATGTGTTTCATTTCAACCCTCAAAATGTCTCTTTCATTCCTTGAAGCATCAATCTTATTTACCTGATTAGTTGACCTTTTGAGCAGTTTGAGTATAATTGGAAATATAGACTTGCCTCCTCCTTTGCACTTGCTTTTAAAATATTATCCTAGGGATTCTGCAGAATACGGGGACAGGACGAAACTGACGGACGCTGAGGGAAAGGATCTGATTTATTATGGAAAACATGCACACTCATTCAGCTGAGCAGTGGGACACTGCATAAATCCAATTCATTGCATGTGATTGTCAGAGCGCAGAGGTACCTTCTATATACTCACTGAATCAAATGCAAACACTATAGATTGTCCAAGTATTGATTGCAGAGAGACAACTTGGTAAAGATATTGACCTCAGTGTTACAGAGTATGTCAACAATTTTTCTTAAATAGTCACTTCTGTGATGAAAATCAAAATGCTCAGCACATCTCTGGCTAGAGATCTTCTGTCTACCTGTAACATCCCTGAAGTGGAATTCTTGGGGTATTTCCGGATTCTTCAGAGATGTGGCAATACCCCTCGCTGTTGTCCCTCGCTGCTGGGTATGTCCCTTGGGAACCTCCAGTCTGTTGCTTGAGTGGACACTCAGCACAAATGAGATTGGACAGTGATGCTTAAGCTGCGGGGATGGAGGAATATCACAACTGGGCCTTAGCCTAATTCACAGATGTGCGTTCCAGGGGAAATCACTGAACCAAAACCAATCAGTGCCGGATTTTTCCTTTGTCTTGCCAGAGGGAGCAAAGGTTTGTTGAAACAGCACACAGGAACTAAACTCAAGACTTTTGGGTTAGATACGACTTAACAGCAGATGACCATGCAGGTCTGTTTTGGTATAATGTTATAAAGTTTGTTATAAAGGGATACAGAGACCTGCTGAATTTTCAACTTTCAGAACAAAGAGTCTAGAAGATTATTTTGTTCAAACTCCTCTCTAAACTGCAAAAGTGAATACCTTTTGGTTTCAAATTGTATCTTTCCTTCTCCTGATATTTCCTTTTCTCTGTACCAGCTTCCATCTAGTCGACTGAGATCATGCTATGGACAGACTATCCATCTGTCATGAGTGATGCAGATGACCCCTCTCACGCTCCTCAATCATTATAAGACAGCCCAACGTCTACACTGGTGCCAATGTCATCTAGGGTTAGTGGCTAGTGATTAGGAGCAGCTCTCCTGGTTGAATTCTTCTAGAGAAAAGAATGGGGGAGCATGTCTCTGGAGTGATCAATCTTGGGTCCTCATTACTCTGCATGCTTCAATGCCACACTGGATAACAAATAGAGTCATAGAGATGTAAAGCACAGAAACAGACCCTTTGGTCCAACCCGTCCATGCTGACCAGATATCCCAACCCAATCTAGTCCCACCTGCCAGCGCCTGGCCCATATCCCTCCAAACCCTTTCTATTCATATACCCATCCAGATGCCTTTTAAATGTTGCAATTGTACCAGCCTCCACCACTTCTTCTGGCAGCTCATCCCATACACACACCACCCTCTGCATGAAAAAGCTGCTCTATAGTTCCCTTTTATATCTTTCCCCTCTCACCCTAAACCTATGCCCTCTATGTCTTGACTCCCCCACACCAGAGAAAAGACCTTGCCTATTTACCCTATCCATGCCCCTCATGATTTTATAAACCTCTATAAGGTCACCCCTCAGCCTCCGACGCTCCAGGGAAAACAACCCCAGCCTTTTCAGCCTCTCTCTATAGCTCAAACCCTCCAACCCTGGTAACATCCTTGTAAATCTTTTCTGAACCCTTTCGGGTTTCACAATGCAATTTGGGAATTTTATTTTGTTGGGTGGAGTGGGGGTGGGAGCAGGGTGCATATACAGCAACCAACCCCCACCCCGTTCACTCTTATTGTATGAGATAGTCTTGCATACCAGCATTGAAAAGGCTGACTTTTACCTTACCACTCCATTTCAGCCAGATTTAACCTGGTTAAAGCATACATCAGTTCAAAACTGTTTTAAGGCATTACTAATTGGGAATTTCAGAACCTATCAATCTGACATTGCCTCACTGTTTCGGAAAGGAAAGGCAATGATTACATTGTGTGCTGTTTAGGCTACCAAATGGGGTTGGAACGTGCAGGCAAGCTGCATTAATGAGCTCCAGTCCTCTGCTTCCAATGAGCCTTTTGGGCAATTTGTTAAATTCAGAATCAACCAAGCGATGAGCATTTAGAACCTGAGGTGATTCTGTTCATTTTTTAAAAATGTATCTGTTGTGCTTTCAATCAATTGATTATTGAAAGAAAAGAAATGAGAAAAATTGTTGCCATGTTTCACATGGTTCAAGGGGAAATAAAAAGAATTAGTCAGCGTTTATTAGGTGATGACGCTGTTTCACAAACAACCCCAGGGTGGGGAATTATGATTGTTATTTCTATGTGAACTGTGACCTTTCCAGAGTTGACCAAACTAGGAAATTTATTCTTCCATAAGTTGGATTATTCTCTAAATTGTTACAGACAGTTATTCTGCCATCTAAACATTTGCCTATGGATACTGTTCAAACTAAATATTTGGAATGAGAAAGCCAACCACCTTGGGAGTAGGCCCCAAGCCTTGATGTTGCCGTGGGTAGCCCTTTTTGGGGTTCAGGAAAAGATGCAGCAAATTGCAGGGCTTGGGAGTGAATTTGTAACTTGTGTTCCATTGCTTGTTTGGATATTGTTGAACGTTCATCAAAAACAATAATAATTTATAACTTTCACAGAAAGGCACAGTGGGATAAACTGATTTATATTTTAGACACATCAGTTTTAATGCTACAGTTGCAGAAATTATTTCTCTTTCTTGTTATCAGGATGTGACAGTTGCAATGCTATATTTATGGCCAATCTCTAGTTGCTCCGAGCATTTTCTCAGCCAAAAAAGGAGAAGAAAATCAGAAGGACATATTACACAAGGACAGAGCGAGACAGAGAGCGCGAGAGACAGAGACAGAGAAAGAGAGACAGAGACAGAGTCAGAGAGAGCAAGAGAGACAGAGACAAAGAGAGTCAGAGAGAGAAAAAGAGACAGCTACAAGAAACACTTGTGGCAATTCAGCCACTGTATCCAGGCTCTTGGTCCTTACAGCCCAAGCCAGAAAGAAAGATCTAGTGGAGGGGAAGAATGGAAACTTGTCCAAAAGTCTGATATTGATGGAGCTATCTGAAAATGGACACTTCTTCATTTCCTGGCACTCCTTTCCACCTCCTCTTTAATGCAAAATTCACTTTAAAAAAAATTGTTATGAGTATTTAATGGAATAGCCCTCTGATCTGAACATGACACTTCTGCTAACCTGGTCACACTACAGTACATCAGTTGCCAAGTCCAGCTTGCTGTCTGGATCAATCTAGGTTGAAGCTGTGTAAAAGATCCAGTAATAAATGATTCGCTTTTACATAGTGTGATAGTAACACAGTTCATTTTCTCTGTTATGTTGGAACAAGATGAGGACATTCAGACCCTCAAACCTGTTTCACCATTCAATTTGACTGAACTGCATCATTGCTTTTTGTCTTTTTTTTTCCACCTAAATGCGGTAGTGCTTATTTTATCCCCAGCACCCATGGTGTGTGTGTGTGCAGGTGGGAGACACAGTGAAAGACACAAAGTGCACCAATCTTTATTCAATTTCCACCACCAGGAAGAGAGGAAAACACCCGGGTGGCCAGTGACAAGCACTGCCCTTCACATCAAGGGACAGTGCTGTGTGATCAAAACAGTGAAGGGGAGGGTAGGGACTAAATCAAAATAGAATTGGAGGGAGGAACAACTCCAGGGTGTTGGTCGACACCGCGTGCTCCTTCTCCAAGGACACCCGGGCCCTAACGTAGAACTGCATCATTGCTTTTTTTTTTTCTTTTTTTTTTCTTTTTCAAAGTGCACCAATCTTTATTCAATTTCCACCACCAGGAAGATAGGAAAACACCCGGGTGGTCTGACACTCCTGTTTCTTTTTTTCTTTTTTTCCTTTTTAACCCCCACACTACCACCTAAGTGCGGTAGTGCTTATTTTATCCCCAGCACCCATGGTGTGTGTGTGCAGGTGTGAGACACAGTGAAAGACACAAAGTGCACCAATCTTTATTCAATTTCCACCACCAGGAAGATAGGAAAACACCCGGGTGGCCAGTGACAAACACTGCCCTTCACATCAAAGGGCAGTGCTGTGTGATCAAAACAGTGAAGGGGAGGGTAGGGACTAAATCAAAATAGAATTGGAGGGAGAAATGATGCACTCCACTCCCTGCGGCGCCCACCTCTCCCTGAACAACTCCAGGGTGTTGGTCGACACCGCGTGCTCCTTCTCCAAGGACACCCGGGCCCTAACGTAGAACTGCATCATTGCTTTTTTTTTTACTCCTGTCTATATTTTTTTTTCTTTTTTTTTTCTTTTTTAACCCCCACACTACCACCTAAGTGCAGTAGTGCTTATTTTATCCCCAGCACCCATGGTGTGTGTGTGCAGGTGTGAGACACAGTGGAAGACACAAAGTGCACCAATCTGTATTCAATTTCCACCACCAGAAAGATAGGAAAACACCCGGGTGGCCAGTGACAAGCACTGCCCTTCACATCAAGGGACAGTGCTGTGTGATCAAAACAGTGAAGGGGAGGGGAGGGACTAAATCAAAATAGAATTGGAGGGAGAAATGATGCACTCCACTCCCTGCGGCGCCCACCTCTCCCTGAACAACTCCAGGGTGTTGGTCGACACCGCGTGCTCCTTCTCCAAGGACACCCGGGCCCTAACGTAGAACTGCATCATTGCTCATTGTACTTGCCTTGTTTCCATTGGTGGAAAAGGAACATAGAAACATGTGGACAGAGTTAGACCAATTGATCCTTTGAACCTATCCCACCATTTACTAACATCATGGTACATTTGGCTATGGTCTCTACCCACTTTCCTGTCCATCCCCTGACCCCTCCCTATAGTTGCTGAATCAGTTAACTATCAAAAACCTTGATTAATTGCAATGACTGGCCTCCACTACTTCCTAGGCCTGGGAATTAATGGAACAACCCATGGGCTAACAGGCCTCAGAGAGAAATAAAACTCCTCTTCCCTGCCTTAAAAATTGATACCTCATATTCTCAAACTATGAAAAGTAGGAACAGATATAGGCTGCTTGGCCCTTTAAGCTTGCTCTACCATTCAATTCAATCATGGTTGATCTCACATTCCTCATGTCCACTTTCCTGCCTTTTCTCCATTGACTTTGATTCCTGTGGTGATCAAGAATCTATTCATCTCAACCTCATACACAAGGACTCTGCTCCCACAGCTGCCTGTGTCAGGGAGACTCTCAATCCTCTGATACAAGAAATTCTTCCTCATCTCAGTATTGAACTGCCACTCCTTTATTCTGAGATTATGCTTTCCATAAGAGGATACATCTCCTCAGTTATGTCTAATCCAACCATGCTCCCTAATTTTAGTCTGTGTTATAAGGGAAAAATCATCCCACTATCCCCCTCTACAAATATAGTGTCTTTGGATGAATGTGGAAACCAAGTGGTTTCAGTAGCTCCTAACGAACCATTGTTTGTTTCTCATGTAACACTATTTGAAAAGAGGATCTGATTGGCATGCAATTGTTTGAAGTGGGGTGGGATTCAATTAGTGACAACAAATTAAAGTCACATTTGTCATGGAGTTTAATAGGCTGTTTGAACTGGTTTAGTGTTTTAGCATTGATTTAATGGGGTGTTATATTGTGTTGGTTTAATGAGGTGTTAGTGTTACTGATTTAATGGGACGTTTTTGGCTCTAGGTGTAATGGGATGTTGTGTTGGTGTTGGTGTTGGTGTTGGTGTTGGTGTTGGTGTTGGTGTTGGTGTTGGTGTTGGTGTTGGTGTTGGTGTTGGTGTTGGTGTTGGTGTTGGTGTTGGTGTTGGTGTTGGTGTTGGTGTTGGTGTTGGTGTTGGTGTTGGTGTTGGTGTTGGTGTTGGTGTTGGTGCTGGGGCAAATATCCTTAAACTTAGTTGAAGTATTGTTTAATTAAGATGTGACCTAAAGAAAGAGAGCAATGTGGAGAGCTGGAGAGGTCTAGGAAGGGAATTCCAGTGCTTAGAGGCCAGACAGATATGACTGCTAACATGGAGGGCAGGAATTTGAGGATATGCAAGAGGCCAAAATTGGAAGCATTTAGAGATCTCCTGAAAGCTATCTGAATAGAAGATGTCATAGACAGGAAGAGGTGACAACCTCTGTATTACCAAAACATCTACATTAAAGAAATAACTTTCCTCCTCAATCCAGGGGGTGTTAACAGATATTCTGAGACACACATACTCCCACAATGGGAAGAGCAACATTGGATGGTCCTTCACACTATCAATTTCCAAGTATATCATTCCACTGTGGAAATCTTCACACCAGAAGCACACACCTTGATAGATATGGCTTGAGGGTGACATTGGAAGCAAATTGTGTTAGCATTAGAAAAGGTGAAGAAACTGCTTGAATTCCCTCCTAGCTTCCTTTTCCTTCACCTGCTGCTAGTTCTTGGCAGACATATTGAGCTTGCTTAGTTCCACATCACTGTAGAGAATAAGTCAATAACAAAAAAAAATTCTCAAAGGGAATACATTTGTAAAAGTGCGTGACTTGCAATGATGCCAAGTGGAAATCATTATATAACTCCAGTTAGATGACCTGGAGTATTAGAAACCATTCTAGGGCAAATAAACTAAGGAAAGCGATATTGACTTTGAAGAGAATGCAGTGTAGATTTTCCAGACTATGGACTGTAAGGGTTAAATTATAAGGAGAAAACAAACTGGGATTGTAATGCTTGGAGTTAGAGAGTTAAGAGGTAATTTTGATGTTTGCTGTAGATAGGGATTAGATGAGCTACATAGCAGCAAACTATTTCCACTGGTTGAGGAATTGAGAGCTTTGTGTGCAGTCTGAAAATTAAAGTTAGACCTTTTACAAGTGAAGCAAGGGAATTGTTCCACACACAAAAGGTTGCAGAAATGTGTAACTCTCTTCCACAAATGGCAATTTGTTTAAAACCAATATTGGTAGACTTTTGTTCACCAATAATATTAAGGGAAATGAGGTAAATATGGGAATGTGGAGTAGGGTCACAGATTAGCCAAGTTGGGTCACAGATCGTGAGGTATTTGTCACCACAGCCACTTCTGCATTCCGGCCTGCAACTTGCTCTAATGGTTTTAATGAAATCTATCCCTCAATGTCTGCAACTTCCTGACTACATAAATAAATGCATATCCATATTAACCAGTTTGCATATTTGTTGTCTTTTTCTCTGTTTGCTCTCATTTAATTTCCTTGCATGCTGTTTTAGTTCATTTTCAAGTTTTGTTAAACTGCTGTCTGTGTTATTCCAACAAGGCTGTTCAACCTGTTCAGAGTAAGTGGGTTAATGATTCCATTAAAATAACACAGATGAGGACTTGGCAACTGTGTGAACTAATACACCTAAATCAAGGCACACAAAAACTTAAACCTGTCTAGATGTTTCCCTCTTTAGGTAGTCTAATGGAGATCTCTTTACCTCTTCTGTGTGCTTCTTTGGATTTGCAGGGGATAGTTTCCAAACACCATTAGGAATCTAGTACAGGGGAACTAGCCGTTGCTGAGGAGAGGTGATGGTCATAGAGATGTGCAGCATGGAAACAGACCCTTCTGTCCAACTCGTCCATGCCGACCAGACATCCAACCCAATTTGGTCCCACCTGTCAGCACCCAGCCCATATGCCTCCAAACCCTTCCTATTCATCTACCCATCCAGATGCCTTTTAAATGTTGTAATTGTACCAGCCTCCCCAATTTTATCTGGCAGCTCATTCCATACATGTACCACCCTTGTGAAACAGTTGCCCTTTCGGTCTGTTTTATATCTTTCCCCTCTCGCCCTAAACTATGCCCTCTAGTTATGGACACCCCCAGCCCAGAGTAAAGACTTTGTCTATTTATCCTATGCATGCACCTCATGATTTTATAAACCTCTACAAGGTCACCCCTCAGCCTTCGATGGTCCAGGGAAAACAGCCCTACCCTATTCAACCTCTCCCTATTGCTCAAATCCTCCAACCCTGTAAATCTTTTCTGAACCCTTTCAAGTTTCACAACATCTTTCCAAAAGGAAGGAGACCAGAATTGCAAGCAATATTCCAACAGTGGCCTAACCAATGTCTTGTATAGTCACAACATGACCTCCCAACTCCTGTACTCAGTACGCTGACCAATAAAGGAAAGCAAATCAAATGCCTTCTTCACTATCCTATCTACCTGCGATTCCACTTTCAAGGAGCTATGAACCTGCACGCCAAGGTTTCTTTGTTCAGCAACACTCCCTAGGACCTTACCATTAAGTGTATAAGTCTTCTTGTGGTATTATTACTAGATTATTACTTCAGGAAACCCAATTTGTTCAAATCCTGCCATGACTGATGTTGGAATTTGAATTCAATAACAAATTTGGAACTAGCAGTCTAATGATGACCATGAAACTGTTACTGACTGTTCACTAATGTCCTTTAGGGAAGGAAACTGCCTTATTTGGTCTGACCTACATGTGACTCCAGAGCTATACCAATGTGATTGACTCTTAACTGTCTTATGGGTAATTAAGGATGGGCAATAAATGCTGGCCTATCCAATGATGTCCATGTTCTGTGAATGAATAAAAAAGAAAATTTGACACAATTATCTTTTCATCCTACTATTGGACACGAGAAGCTGTTTAAAGGAGATGGAGTATAGTCAATGAAAGCATGGGACTATGTTACTGAAGATTTACCTGGTTTAACCCCGTTTCTTCAAGCATTTCTGCCTGAGGTCATTCCTTTCAAGGATTCAACCTTTAATTATTACATAGAATGTACAAAATGCAAACAGTCCATTCAGCCCAACTGGTCCGCGATGGTGTTTTTGTTCCACTCAAGCCCCCGCCCATCCGCTCTTCATCTCATCCCTTCAACATAATGCTCCAATTTATTCACACGCATCAGGTCATTGAGCTTCTCCCTCAATACAAAAATGTTAATTCATCCTGTCCCACATTCCTGCCTCTCTGCAGTAAAAACTTATTTCCTTATTGGATTTGTTAGTTACAATCTTATATGTATGACTCCAGTCTGGTGATTCACATTTTTAAAAATATTCATTCATGGAACACAGGTGCCACTGGATAGGTCAGCATTTATTGCTTAATCCTAATGACCCAGAGCACAAAATAACTTGTGGAAGTTGAAACATCTACCCAACATAAATCCACAGGACATAGTAACAAAAGATTCCTGATGAAGGGCTCCTGTCTGAAATGTCCATTCTCCTGCTCCTCGGATGCTGCCTGACCTGCTGTGCTTTTCCAGTACCACTCTAATTTTGATAGTAACAAAAGTAGACCAGTCAACCCATTGAGTCTCCTTTGCCATTCAATAAGAAGCTTCAACTCCACTTTCTTGCCTCTTCCCCACAATCCTTGATTCCTGATTGATTAAAAATCTGTCTGTCTCAACCTTGAATATACTTAATGTGCTAGCCTCAACAGCCCTCTGTGATAAAGAATTCCACAGATTCACTATCCTCTGAACAAAAAAAAATCCTCCGAATCTCAGTTTTAAATGGACAACCTTAAATTCTGAGATTGTGTCCTGTGGTCCTAGACTCTCCCAGAGGTTGTAACAACTTTTCTACATTTACCCTATTAAACCTCTGAAGAATTGTACATGTTTCAATAAGGTCGCTTCTCATTCTTCTAAATTCCAATGACGACAGGTCAATCTGACTTAATGTATCCCCATGAAACAGTCCCTCCATATCTGCTTACATTTATTTGATCAAACCCAATCATAATCTTAATAACCACAAATAGGTCACTCTTTAGTGTAGAGAGTGTGGTGCTGGAAAACCATAGCAGGTCAGGCAACATCCGAGGAGCAGGAGAATCGATGTTTGAGGCAAAAGTACTTCATCAGGAATGATCCTCCTCATTCCTCATCCTCATCCTCATCCTCATCCTCATTCATGATGAAGGGCCTTTGCCCAAAACGTCCATTCTCCTGCTCCTCGAATGCTGCCTGACCTGCTGTGCTTTTCCAGCACCACACCCTTGACTCTAATCTCCAGCATTTGCAGTCCTCACTTTCACTTTTTAGTGTTGCCTTTTCTGGAGAAAAGAGTTGACCAGCTTCTTCACTGTTCTTTGATGGCGTAACCTCCTTAATTCTTTCCATGTTTTTAAGGTCCTTGGTGCACCTTCTTCAGTGGCTTGGTATAGTTTCATCACATGAAAGCCAGGATTGCCAGTATGTTTTAACGGGTCTATATATAGAATTCATGCAAAATAACATGTTTGATCAGTGGAGAAAATTCTGCCATAAAGTAGCACAGAATTATAAGCACACTCTAGATGGAACTTGTACATGGACAGAATCATAGAATCTCTGCAGTGTGGAAAGAGGCTATTCAGCCCATTGACTCTGCACCAACCCTCCAAAGAGCATCCCACCCAGCTCCAGCCCTATCCCAGTAACCCCAAATTTACCATGGCTAATCCACCTAACCTGCACATCCTTGAACACTGAGGACAATTTAGCCTGGTCAATCTACCTGACCAGTACATCTTTGGACTGTGGGAGGAAACCAGAACATGTGGCAGGAACTCAAGCAGACTCTGGGAGAACATGCAAACTCAACAAAGACAGTCACCCAAAATTGGAATCGAACCTGAGTTCCTGGCACTGTGAGGCAGCAGTGCTAACCACTGTACTACAGTGCCACCTAATTCCAGAAACCAATTCCAGCCACCAGTTTGCTCACATCGACATAAATGAAGAGATTGATTCTGACTGGGTTTGTTCATACTGTGTGTCTGCCAGTGCATCAGCCCCTGACTCAAGTACCTGATGATATACGCTGACCTTCACTGTAGTTCCATAGCCTTAAGGTTGCCCTGCTCTCAGCAAAACAATTTAAATGTCCTCTCTGTAATCTTCCCTCAGCAATTGTCTGCTGTAAGAACCTTACTACTGCTATAAAAACACACTGTTTGTACCTGATGCTAAGGAAGCCCCATTAAACCATCTGCTCCGTAAGTAGCCTCTGACTAGCTCTCTAGATTGCACCATTATCTTTGGCACATATATGTTTTATGGTTGCCCCACTTAAAGGGACATTATCTGCATGAAAAATGGCCAAGCTGATCTCTTTGTGAATATTCAGTGCAGTGAAGAAGGTGGTTCAGGAGGAAGAGCTTGAATTTGATGTCCTCCGGCAATCACAAAACACCTTGAGGCCAATGAATTAATTTTGAAGTGCAGCCACTAGTATGTAGGCAGGCAGAGCAAGACAGCGCAGCGAGAAGCTACGGTTATATCGTCCCTTTAGCCTGAGGAAAGCGACCGTACTGTACCCTGGCAATGTATTAGAATAATAAAATGACAATGAGCTGAGGAAGAGGTTTAAAAGCTGGAGGAGTTTAGAATCTTATGGAGGCCAAGCCCATAGAGAGATATGGACACCAGAATCCCATGATCCCTGTTGGTGTGGCTTGTTGGTGTTAAGTATTGGGAGAGGCAAAATATTTTCAGGGCATTGAGAGAATATCCTTCCTTTCATAAAGTCATAGCTTTTTCCTGCATAGACCTGCCTCATTGAGGCTCTCTGTAGAGCAATTTAATCAGTCCACATACCCTGCTTTGTGCCCATAGCATCATTCATTTAATCCCCTCAAAGGTTCTTCCAGTTTTATTCCAAAATCGTTCATCATCTCTGCTTCCACCTCCCTTGTGAACAGCAAATTCCCGATCACTACCTCTCATTGTGTTCTTCCTGACGTCACACCCTGCAGCTCTTCCAGAAAACCTTACATCAGGGGGGGCATGGTGGCTCAGTGGTTAGCACTGCTGCCTCACAGCGCCAGGGTCCCAGGTTTGATTCCAGCCTTGGGAAACTGTCTGTGTGGAGTTTGCAAATTCTCCCTGTGTCTGTGTGGGTTTTCTCCAGGTGATCTGGTTTCCTCCCACAATCAAAAGATGTGCAGGGCAGGTGAATTGGCCATGCTAAATTGTCCATAGTGTTAGGTGTGTTAGTCAGAGAGGGGTGGGTTACATTTCAGAGGGTCAGTGTGGACTTGTTGGGCCAAAGGGCCTGTTTCCACACTGTAGGGAATCTAGTCTAATCTGTGTCTCCTCATCCTCAAAAAAGCAACAGCCCTTGCCTAAACTTGCCATAAGCTTGTATATCTCCACCAAACCATTCAAGTATGAAGGAGGACAAGCCTTGATTGCCCAGCGTAACTGAAATTAAAAACTCTCACCCATAGAACTATTCTGATAAATCGCCTCTGCACCCTCTCAAGGACCTTCACATCCTTCTTAAAGTGTGACAATAGAGCTGGGTGCAATTCACTAGTTGTGGCTTAATCAGAGCTTAATTGTGGTTCAGCATACTTTCCTTGGTCTTTTACTTGATACCTCAACTTATGAAGCTTAAGGTCCCATGTACATTTTTAATTCTTTCTCAGGCTATTCTGCCACACTCATGCATACCTGACTGTCCATCCCTGTCCATTCTTTAGAATTGTCTTAATAATATATATTGCCTCTGCCTATTTTGTCTGCCCAAAACCTTTCATTTCTCTGTATTAAGTTTAAATTTAGTCTGCCGATTCTCTTCACTTGCTTCTTATTGTCCTGTTGCAATATATTAGTATCATCCTCACTGTCACACCTCCACAATTGATAGCATTTGCAAATCTTGAAATTGTGCTTCATACACCCACGACTCAGCATTAATATTGATGAAGGGAAGCATGTCCTAGAACTGACCCATGGGGAACAGCACGGCATTCCTGCTTTATTCTGGAAAACAAATGTTTACCACTACTCTCTGTTTCATGTCACTTAATCAACATCTTGCCTGTGCTGTCAGAATCCTTTTTATCACATACAGTCATAGAGATGTACAACATGGAAACAGACCCTTCGGTCCAACCCGTCCATGCCGACCAGATATCCCAACCCCAATCTAGCCCCACCTACCAGCATCTGGCCCATATCCCTCCAAACCCTTCCTATTCATACATCCATCCAAATGCCTCTTAAATGTTGCAATTGTGCCTCAGTTTTGCAGATGACATTGAGGGTGAGTTGGAGGTTTGGATTAGGAATTGGCTGGCTGGAAGAAGACAGAGGGTAGTAGTTGATGGTAAAGGTTCATCTTGGAGTGCAGTTACTAGCGGTGTTCCGCAAGGATCTGTTTTGGGACCATTGCTGTTTGTCATTTTTATAAATGACCTGGAAGAGGGGCTAGAAGGTTGGGTGAGCAAGTTTGCGGATGATACGAAAGTCGGTGGAGTTGTTGACAGTGAGGAAGGATGTGTCAGGTTACAGCGGGATATAGATACGTTGCAGAGCTGGGCAGAAAGGTGGCAAATGGAGTTCAATGTAGGTAAGTGTGAGGTGATTCACTTTGGTAAGAGTAACAAAAAGACAGGGTACTGGGCTAATGGTCGGATACTTGGTAGTGTGGATGAGCAGAGGGATCTTGGTGTCCATGTACACAGATCTCTGAAAGTTGCCGCCCAGGTAAATAGTGCGGTGAAGAAGGCATATGGCGTACTGGCTTTTATTGGTAGAGGAATTGAGTTCTGGAGTCCTGAGGTCATGTTGCAGTTGTGTAAGACTCTGGTGCGGCCGCATCTGGAGTATTGTGTGCAGTTTTGGTCGCCATACGATAGGAAGGATGTGGAGGCATTGGAACGGGTGCAGAGGAGGTTAACCAGGATGTTGCCTGATATGGTAGGAAGATCGTATGAGGAAAGGCTGAGGCACTTGGGGCTGTTTTCATTGGAGAAAAGAAGGTTTAGGGGTGACTTGATAGAGGTGTACAAGATGATTAGGGGTTTAAATAGGGTTGACCATGAGGACCTTTTTCCACGTATGGAGTCAGCTATTACGAGGGGGCATAGCTTTAAATTAAGGGGTGGTAGGTATAGGACAGATGTTAGGGGTAGATTCTTTACTCAGCGAGTCGTGAGTTCATGGAATGCCCTGCCAGTAGCAGTGGTGGACTCTCCCTCTTTATGGGCATTTAAGCAGGCATTGGATAGGCATATGGAGGATAGTGGGCTAGTGTAGGTTAGGTGGGCTTGGATCGGCGCAACATCGAGGGCCAAAGGGCCTGTACTGCGCTGTATTTTTCTATGTTCTATGTTCTATGAGTTGTCATACTTTATTAGCCACCTTTTTGGAAGTCCATTTACATTGCAGGAAGCACATTATCTTCTGAAATTTAAAATAATACAAAACACTGTACAAGCTGAAGATCTAAAGGGAACAAAAGCCAAAGTCGTTGGTGAAACTCAGCAGGTCTGGCAGTATCTGTGAAGACAGAGTTAAAAAAGGATATGAAGAAGGGTCACAGGACTTGAAATGCCAGTTCTTTTCTCTTCACAGATGTTGCCAGAGCTGCTGAGTTTCTCCAGAATACTTCCCTCAGAACGCTTCTTGGTTACCACATCAAAAAACTCAAGTTAATGAAAGTTTTTTGTCTTTAATAAATCTATGTTGCCTTTCCTTAATTAATCCAGCCCTGTCCAAATTATATTCACTTTTGTCCCAAATGATCATTTCACAAAGTTTCATCTCAGTTGAGATGGGCTGTGGTCAATGGGCTAATCTTTACCAACTTTTTAATCACCAAGAGCATAAGATTTGCAATTCTCAAGCCCGCCAGCACCATCTCTGAGTCTAAGGAGGGTTGGGAAATCGTGGCTGTTGCACATTCTCAATTACTGCCTGGAATTCCCTCACCATTCTGGGATGCATCCTGGTGACCTGCCAATGCTTCCCCCAAATCCAGGTTTAATATCCAAAGCCTGGCACCCTCATGCCCGAGACTGTGCTGGAATTTGGATTTTCCCAGATTTTCGATTGCCTGCCTATGGAACGGGCAGCTTTGTCAGCAGTGAAAGGGGAGAGTTAGTGGGAGACAGATCTTCAAACACAGGAAGGGACTCTGGTCTGAGCTGGTAAATTAAAGCATCACACCACCTGGCAAAGAGAATCGTTTTGGCATATCTGAACATAACTGTTATAAAGGTTTTGGACCCAAGAGATATCTGTAATTTCCCTTTTATTACACAAAATTATCATGGCTTTTGAAGTCTGTTGAAACCATTTTCTTTTTGGAAGAATATGCATATGGCGTACACTAGTAAATGCACAAATGAACAATCAAAAGGTTGAACTACTGTTCCAGAAGGAGTGGCCAGGTGTCCTTAGAGGGAAATGCCCTGTTTCCAGACGTTTCCAGTTTTCAGACTGCCAGAGTTTAGGTAATGCATCTGTAATCCTAAATGTTCACGTGAAGGGGCAGATGTAGCCTTGTTCAGTGTCTTATCTGGAAGTAGATGCATATTGTTGTTGCCACCCAGAATGTAAGTAGGGTGGAAGCCATAGCCCTGGGGGCTTCAACACACGACCGAACCAATCACAGTAACAGTTGTGTAACATAGCTGGAGTGTTTCATTATGATCACATACTGGTGATGGATGTATCTCATTAATAAACATTGTAAAACATCTTTTCCATAACTTGCGATTTATCATTATGTGCTTTGTATACAGTGCCAGTATGTTATGTCTTTCAAGGACTGTTACAGCAGAGGTCAGCTGGATTTTGATATTAATTTATATGGAGTAGTGCAAACCTCCAGTTTACTGCTCCCTAAGCTGTCCAGATTCTGAAATTCTGAATTACAAATCTTGAAAGGTCCCATTTTTCTTTTTGCAGTCTTTATATGATGGTAAGTGGATATAATTTGAAAATGACAAAGGATGCCTGATGCATGAGGGGTTCACATTATCCTGGGATGGCCTGAGGGAAAGGAGAATGGTCTCTGCAATTAAATGCAAATAACATCTTGGTCAGAGCTTTCTAATTTTGACTGAGATTCTTTTAAAACCGTCCAGATTTTTTCCAGCAAAACTGCACCTTGTAGTCAGGAGAACTGTGGTGGTAGCGTATCGTATACTGGGGAATAATGTCGACACTTGGGGCTGGATTTTCCTGTGGCCTTTGTGACCAAACAGAGGTCTGGAGTTTGCATTTGCTGACAGTGAGATGGGTGCTGCACTTTTCAAGATATGGAATTGCCTGCCTCCACAGCGAGAGTCCTACAATGCAAGTTGTGGACTCAATCTAAGGACTAACTGTTTGGGAGAGTCAGCAACCTCATTGGGGAAGGTGGATGTTGCAGAGGCAGTGAATGAACTGTAAGAGCATGGCTCACACTTGCAAAAGCATTACACTGAAGACTCCAGAAACCCCACATGGGTATCAGGTTGGAGAGAAACACTTGTACATAGCTGGAGATAGCTGTGATTGTGGTCTTTTATCCATGTAATATTGTCTTTGTGGCAAGGAGCATCCTTCTCCAATGGGCCTCTCCATAAGACCATTACAGTAAATATAGAAATAAGAAGTAAAGGATCCCACAGATCCACTGCCCTCTGAGAGAAGAAAGAATCCTCCACATCTCAGTCTCTCTCCTCAGATCTTTGCACGTGACCGATTGGTACATCAATGGGAGACGTTTGGCATTACTAGAAAACTGTGTTAATTTGCTCCTTAATTGTTCTGATTGGCTGTTCACCCCTTCCCAGCCATCACTACTACCAGCCACGCCAGGGAATGGTCTGTGGCTCTTTGACCTCCGGAACAGGTGGGACTTGAACCTGGGCCTTCTGTCTCAGAGATAGGGACACTATCCACTGCACCAATAGAACCCTAATGAGTACATGGGTTTGACGTATTTGGGAGTGCTTTGAGGTTATCCTGAAGTGTTTCTGCTGTTCTGTTGGATGTCTCCCACCACGACCGAGCTCTGTGTAAAGCAGTCGTTTTGGGAGTTTGAGGTCTGACATTAGATGTGATGTGCATGTTGGCTTGGGAAAGGACATACTTTTGGATCACCTTGTCACCAGATTAGCAGGACCTTGAGAAAGTGTTATTGGTGGTATTTCTCCCTGTTTTGAGTTGTCTGCTTAGATCATCCAATGCATATATGAGCATGCAATCACTGCTACCTGATAAACCATGGCGTTAGCCTCTGTCTTGGGACCCTGGCCCTCAAATACTCCCTTCCTCAGTTGGCTGAAGGCCTGAGCAGACACATTGGAGATGATGAACCTGGTTTAAATTGTGGAACCTCCCAAATCTCTGAGGTGTGGCTTCCCACTAGATAGGGGTTAAACAACTAAATGGAATTCACAGTGCAGCTGGAATTCAACATATAATTTAACCCATTAAGACACAAGCTTCTCTTTCAATATCAATGTAAACTGCAATGAACGGAAATGGGATTTTCTGAATCTCATCTGTGCAGGAAGATATATTTGAGCAGTTGAGCTTTGGTTGTTTATTGTAAATCTTCAGGGCATCTTGGTGATAGGTTTTTCATTTAACAAGAATCAACAGCACTTCCTTTGTTCAAGTGACAGGTCATCAATAATGTTAATACACTGGCAATGTGTTAAAGTCCCTGCTTGGGTTGATTCAGTTGCAGGATTCTGCTCTGTCAGCTTTGTAGTGCTGGCGGTATGCAAGCAACACTTCTCCTAATCTCCGACTGAATTAAAGAGCTTTTGTACAACTTGGTCTGGTGTTTGGGGAAGGCTTAAGGGCTAATACATAGAGGATGGAGAGGAAACACTGGTAGGTTTGTTGCTGCCTATTGAGCTGGTTGGAACTCTTGGGATCAGGGAGTGAGATCAGGGTGGGGTGTGAAAGGGTGTTCGGTACAGTGTTGCGACTCTCCCTAACCCCTGAGGAAACACAGACGGCTGGCGTGGAGCAATAAATGCACCGACATGCATAGTTATAAGGTCATGTGACCCCGTATGAGGATTATCTGTATTGGTTTAATTAGCTTGTACTCACTCATGTATTGTCTGGAAGACATCAAATGAAGCAATTGTAACACAAGATGTTAGGATTTTCTACTCTATACACATAAGGCTGATGCGGTCTCCAAAGATAGCAGGAGAGTGTTTGCAGAATTTTGTTTCTGTCATTTCAAAATCGTTTGACATTTTCTTGGCACTTGCTCCAATGTAGGGTCTGGCTGTCGAGTTTACACTGCATCATATGTGCCGCAGAGCTAGAACGTCAAGGAGTACTTGGTGAAGAGATGGCAGAATCCAAAGTCAGGGGAAACTGGGATATTTGGGGGGAAAAAAATCTCAAAGGAACGTGGATAGGGAGAATAGCCAAGGTCTTTTTCCTAGGATGGGATAGTCCAAAACTGGAGGGCGTGTGTTTAAGGTGAGAGGGGAAAGATGTAAAATTGGACCTGAGAGGTAACTTTTCCACACAGAGGGTGGCGCGTATATGGAATTAGCTGTCGTAGTGTAGTGTGTGTGTGTGTTTATGTACAGTTGTTGGAGAATAGGGACTTATGTACTCATGTAAGGGCCTTCAGAAATAGGGATGTGTGTGAGTGTGTCTATGTGTGTGTATATGTGAGCAAATGTGTATGTGGCTATATGTGTGTGTGTGCACGTGAATGGATTCCGTGTGTGTGTGTGTGTGCATGTCTATGTGTACAAGTATGTATGTGTGCGCATGTGCGTTATTGGTGGGGGAGAGGGCTTAGTACAGTGTGTTTGCAGAAGTAGTAGCAAGGGGAGCTTTATTGAGTCTATCACAAAGGGATCTGGAGACCTTGGCTGAAACCTGTATGAGGTCATTAAATAATATTTGTACAAAGTACTTTAAAACGTGATTTTTACATTTATATGGTTCATTTTATATGATGTATAATAACCAAACTTTGTGCACTGAACACTTTATGACTGATTTGTTTTGGTGGGGTGTGAGGGTTGTGTTAATTTCCTGGTGTAAGAATAAGTTAACATTGAGAGCCAGTGTGGGAAGCTGTACCCAAATTTGCTGAGGATATGACCTTCAATGGGAGGGCTCAGAAACTTGGGAGGGTGGGGTCGGAGGAGGGTTGGTGGGGAGTGTGTGCCAGTGATATAGGAACACCAACTGCTCAGAGGGTATTAGAGCCAGATGAGGTTATGGAATTAGGGAGGATTTAACCTATTGAAGTATTTAAACATTAGGCTGACCTGAGTCTAGTGTTTGTTCTCATGATCCTAAAAGCAAGTGGAACAAGTGGTCCGCCGTAAGGGATAAATAGAGGGGTGGCACAGTGTTTAGCACTGCTGCCTTACAGCGCCAGGGATCTGGGTATGATTCCAGCCTCGGGTGACCGTCTGTGTGGATTTTGCACATTTTCCCTGTGTCTGTGTGTGTCTGCTCCGGTTTCCTCCCACAATCCAAAGATGTACAGGTCAGCTGAATTGGCCATGCTAAATTGCCCATTGTGTTCAGGAATGTGTAGGTTAGATGCATTAGTCAGGCGTAAATGTAGAGTAGTAAGGGAATGGGTTTAGGTGGGTTACTCTTTGGAGGGTCAGTATGGACTTGTTGGGCCGAAGGGCCTATTTCCACATTGTGTGAATTCTGTGAACATTTACACATGATCCCATTTTATGTTATTAAATACTGAATCATATTGAAAGGAATGCTACACAAATATTGGTTAGGATTGATCTGCAAATATCACCATCAGTAATTCCTACATGTTAATCAATAATTTTATCCAATGGAAACTGAGCTCTTAACCACATTCCTTGAAATTTTAATCTTAACTTTCTTTGCTGCAAAGTTTTATCATTTATTTCAGTAAATCTTGTATTATTCTGCTGGATTAAGCATGTTGCACACTTCATCATTGAGTCCCGAGTGACCTCTGCCTTTCTCTGTTGTGTTTAGCTGTTTTTAAAGCTAAGGGGAAGGGGCTGCCCAAATTAGCACCCAGCTTGCAATTGGGGCTTTAGACTCAGTCAGGGTATAGCACAATCCTTCCCCTCGTGACGGACATCCCCATATGATTGGTGTACCTGTAGTGGAGAATTGTCCCTTCCTATTTTGTGCTTTATTTTTTCATGAAGAGGAGGGCCTTGTTTTCCTTTTCTGAAGTGTCAAAGTTCAATGGTAACAGCTTGCGTTTGGGAAGGTTATAAACATTGTGAATCAACAGTTTGGCCATTCAGCCCCTCAACCATGCTCCCTCATTCAACAAAATTGGGGCTGATCTGATTGTAATTCATACCCACATTCCGCTGATGACCTCTGAATCACTTAACAAGCACCTGTTAAATTGTGCCTGAGAAATATTCAAGGACTCTGCTTTTCATGGGGACAGTTCCAAAGACTCATGATTCTCTGAGAAGACATCTTTGGTGAACATCAATTTTAAAAGCACAACCCCTGATTTGGAAGCAGTGGCTCTTGATTGTAGTGTCTTTTATAAGAGGAAACATCCTTTCTACATCTCATCTTTCAAGATCCTTCAGGATTATATCTACCATATTTCAATCATATCACCTCTTTTCGTCCCAATTGCCACAAGCCTAGTCTGTGCAGCCTTTTATCAGAAGACAATCTGCCCATTCCAGGTATTTGTGAGATCAACCTTCTTATGGGGATAAGGCAGGAATAGGATACTGATTGTGGATGATCAGCCATGATCATAACGAATGATGGTGCAGGCTTCAAGGGTCGAATGACCTACTGTTGCACCTATTGTCTACTGTCTATTATCAACCTTCTCTGAACTGCTTCCAACATATTTACATCCTTCCTCAACCAAGATGACAAATAATGTACACAGTTGTCCAGATTCGGTCACACCAGTGACCTGTATAACTGATGATGGGGAGGTCCTGGTGTTGGATTGGAATGGACAAGGTCAGAAGTCACATGACACCAGGTTATAGTCTAACAGGTTTATTTGAAATCACAGGCTTTCAGAGCCCCGCTCCTGGTGAAGTCTTCACCTGACGAAGGAGTGGCACTCCGAAAGCTTGTCGCTTCAAATAAACCTGTTGGACTATAACCTCATGTTGTTTGACTTCTGACCCTGTATCACAACCTCCCTATTTGTACTCAGTTCTCCTTGCAATATGTAATAATATTCTATTAGCTTTCCTGATTATGTACTAACCTTTTGTGATTCATGCAAAAGGCCAATAGGTCCATCTGCATCTCAGAGCTCTGTCATCTGTCACTATCTAGATAATGTGTTTTGTTTTTATTCCTCCCTCCAAAATAAACAATCTCAAGTTATACTCTGTTTTCTATTCCTTCACTTAGCCTATTGGTATCTTTCTGTATTCTCTTCCTTTCTTTCCTTTCTTTGTGTTGTCTTCAAATTTGACACCATACCTTCCACCCTTCCATCTAAGTCATGTATGTAAATTATGAGGTCCCAGTGCTGATTCCTGTGGCACACCACTGGTTACAAAGTGCCAGCTAGAAAAAGACCTTGGGTGAGTTGTTGGAATGACGGCCGAGCTGTGGGCCTTTACTTAGTCGGAGAGATTAGAAACTTAGGGATTTGAGCAGAGTCAGCCAATGGGATATTTCGTAGAGGTGTTCAAAGTGATGAAGGATCTTAAAACATGAGCTAAAGGGAAGCACAAATTTATAGAAAGGAGGCAGAAGATCGGATGCATTGATAATAAATGGTAGAATAGACTTGAGACACCACATCATTTACTCCTGCTCCTACTTCTCATGTGAAAGAGGTGGAGATGAGAAGAGAATGTATTTTACACAGCGAGTAGTTGGTATTCAGATGGCACTGCCTGAAAGGGTGATGCAAAGTTGATTCAATAACAAGTACATTCAAAAAGAAATTAAATTTGTGAAAGAATTTGCAGCATTATGGAAAAAGAAGAAGAAATTAAGACAAACTGGATGGCACTTTCAAAGAGCCAGCACAACTATGATAAACTGAATGGCCTCTGTTTGTACTCTTTCTTTCTATGTTAAAAGTAGCCAGGTTGTAGCTAAAAGTCTGTTTGTTTAAATGTGTAACATTTGGCTCTGAAGTTCCCTAATACGTAGATGATGCCACGGCATTACCCTTGATTGGCACACAATCAATTTTCACATTGGACTTTGTGGGCTTTTCAGTGCTTACTGGGCCAAATGTGTGCACTTGACCTAGTCAGTTTTTATCCATATATGATCAAGGCACCTGTTGCACAGATAAGGGATGCAGGACTAACAGAATCTGTGCCAGAAAGACTAATAAAGGCAAGGGATTGAGAGCCTGTGAGCATCATAGGATCCCAACAGTACGGGAGCAGGCCATGCTCATTGAGTCCACACTGACCCCCCCCCCCCCCCCCCCCCCCGCGCAGTGAGGCAGCAGTGCTAACCACTGAGCCACCATGCCACCCTACAAAAGCATACATCCAGAACCCTGGATAATTTACTGACCGAACTACAGCTAAACTGTCAACATGTTGCTTAAACTGTTTATGAGAGACAATCGGTGAGGTAACCTCTAGGCAAACCTAATTAGAATTACAGCCCTGAATCAATAAATACTTTCCTGTTGGCAATCTGTCTGAAGTTGGAAGGACAAAGTATTCACCAACTGCCTTTGCAAGAAGCATTTACATTTTAAAGCTAGAACATTTTTACTGATGTTTTCAGGTTAACTCTGGGCTTAATTTCATGATCAATTTCAAAAACAAACTAGCACAATATTTCTTTTAAAGCAAAAGGTTTTTTGTCACGTGATAAAATTGTGAGGGAAGATCAAGGTTGGGGCCAGAAATGGTGGCTAAAAGATAGCATCAAATGAATATCTCTGGTGCATGTTTCAAAGCAGATTCAGAAGATTCTTTTCCTTTCTGCCTGGCATATACTTCAAACTGTTAAACCTAAAAACACTTCAAAAATGATGATTTTCTTAAAAATGCAGTGATCCACAAGGGAATTATGTAGTCACCTTCCTATTGGTTGGGAATAGTGTTATCACTGTACACAACTTTCAAAACAAAAACTGTTTTAAAACCAAAGATTGTAGGAAGAATTGTTGCACCTTTTAAAAAATCGATCATATTGTGCTATTTACATGAATGTTTGTTCAACCAGTCAGGAAGGTTTATTTGCAGACTAACTGGTGCCAAGGCATGTGTAAAGAAAAGATTCGGCCGTCAACAAGTAGCTGATTGGTCTGTGGATCAGTGAGTAGTTGTCAATGATAAAGGTCTTCTGCTTGCCAATTATTTGATAATTGGCTCCCAAACAGCCTGTAGATGTGACTGACACTGTTTAAAGCCATTGGACTTCCAGAAAAGAAGTATTGTCTCCATCTCTGCTGTGAGAAAAACATTGAAGACAGCTAATTTATTTTCTCTCTATAAGCTGTTGCTCTTAATCAATAAGTCAGAGACCTTATAATTTGTGAACCAGTTGCTCTGTGCTTCCTGCAAGGAAGTGAAAATTACTGGAAGAGTGAGAGAGCATAATCAGCAAGTAGTCAAGTCTTGACAAATCAGAAGGTCAGCTCAGTGACCCCTGAGGTCAGGACCCACCAAACTGCCTTCCCAGCTTTTCCCTTTACCTGTTGCACCAATGTTTCTGTGTCTGTCTGCGTACATATGTGGATGAGTTTTATAAGGGGTTAAAGCTTTAGCTAGTAGAATTTGTCAATGATTCATAATTGTCTACTATAGGCGGCATCTATTTATTTGTAATGTACAGTAATTCTTGTTAAATACAGAAACCTGATCTGTGCTTTTGGTCAACATGGATGTCAAAGACAGTTAAATTGGGGAATTTCACTTTGTAACATCTGTGACTTTTCTGATGATTCTGGGAATGGTTGGAGTGTGGTGGGGGGGGGGGGGGGGGGGGGGGCGGGAGAGGGGAGTACTGCTTGATTTCCAGCGTGCAACTGCAGTGAGGCGTTACAAATCTGCAAACTAACATTCGAATCTAATATGTCTGCAACATGATAAAGAGTAGCGAATAGAATTGTGGAGCAGATTCAATGGCCTACCCCTTTGTTCACTTCACAGTGAACCTTATTAACTCAGTGACATGCAAAGATTCTCTCTTTGGTAAATAATCTTCATCTTGAAGTATTATAATGTGTTCTTGCAAAGAAGACACAGCAAAATCAAGGCTCCTGCAGATTCCAATTGCAGTCAATATTGTTACTCTAATTGGGGAGAGAAGAATAATTATTTTGATCCATGGCCTCAAAAGACTGCACTTGGTTTTTGATTTAATGAGAAGCTGAATGCTCTGTGGCCTGTGCAAATGCCTGAAGCTGAACTGAATTATGGACAGCTGCCTTGTATCCTAACTAATTGCAAATAAAGTTGGACTGTAGATGCGTACAGCTGGTGCTGAGGAAACAAACAATAACTAGCCACTGAGGACAAGGGGCAAATCTACTCTGCAGGGTGTCAACAGTCCTCTAGGCCCCTACTTCCATCAAATTATATATGAATTGCACAGCATGGAAACAGACCCTTCGGCCCAACTTGTCCATGCTGACCATATTCCCAAACTAAACTAGTCCCACCTGCCTGCATTTGGCCCATAACTCTCCAAACATTTCCTATTCATGGACTTAAGAACTAGGAGCAGGAGTAGGCCATCTGCTGCCTCGAGCCTGCTCCGCCATTCAGTGAGATCATGATTAATCTCTTCATGGACTCAGCTCCACTTATTCACTGTCTCACCATAAACTCTTAATTCCTGCTGTTCAAAAACCTATCTATCTTTGCCTTAAAAACATTCAATGAGGTAGCCTCAACACATGGCTGGATAAGGAATTCCACAGATTCACAACCCTCTGGCTGAAGAATTTTGTCCTTCTTATCCAAATGTCTTTTAAACACTGTCAATGTACCTGCATCCACCACTTCCTCTGACAGTTCATTACACACATGAACCACTGTCTGTGTAAAATAGTTGCTCCTCATTTCCTTTTTTAAAGCTTTCACCTGTCACATTAAAAATATGTCCCCTAGTTTTGAACTCCCCACCCAATGGAAAAGACCCTCGCTATTCACCTTATCTATTTCCCTCATGAATTTATAAACCTCTATAAGGTCACCCTTCAACCTCCTACACTCCAGTGAAAAAGTCCCAGCCAATCCAGCCTATTTTTATAACTCAAACCCTCCATTCCTGGCAACATTCTGGGAAATCTTTTCTGAACCCTCTCTAATTTAATAATATCCTTCCAATAACTTGGCAACCAGAACTGCACAAAGTATTCCAGAAGAGGCCTCAGCAATGTCCTGTACAACCTCAACATGGCATCCCAACTCCTATACGCAATGGAAGCCAGTGTGCTAAAAGCCTTGGTAAACCACCCTGTCTACCTGTGACACAAATTTCAAAGAATAATGCACCTGAACCCTAGGTCCCTCTGTTCTACCGCACTACCCATGGCCCTACCAGTAATTGTATAAGACCTGCCCTTGTTTGTTTTACAAAAATGCAATACTTCACATTTATCTAAATTAAACTTCACCTGCCACTCCTCAGCCCATTGACCCTAGTGATCAAGATATCTTTGTAGTCTTAGGTAACCTTCTTCACTGTCCACTGTACCACCAATTTAGGTGTCATCCGCAAACTTTCTAATTATGCCTCCTATATTCTCATCCAAGTCGTTTATATCAATGACAAACAGAAATGTAGCGATCCCTGTAGAACACCACTAGTCACAGGGCTCCAGTCTGAAAAACAACCCCACACCACTACCCTGTGACTCCTACTGTCAAGCCAATTTTGTATCAAATTGGCAAGCTCACTGTGAATCCCATGTGATCTAAATTTACTAATTAATTTACCGTGGGGAACCTAGTCAAAGGCTCGAATGTATGGCAATTGGCAGAATTAATACTGGCAGGATGTTAGTATTATACTAATACTTAGTACAAGGTGTCTTGCAACAACCCATAAGCTTCAGAAACCTTGAGGAGGGTGTTGGGATAGGCAGTGGCAAAGGTGAACCTTTTGAATGTGGACTGCTTTGTACTGTGAGAAAAGTCTGTCCTTTTTAGCAAAACTGCATTTTCAAGGCAAAATTGTACAAGATTTTGTCCCTTCATTGAAATATTTTTGATTAAACGACCACATTTAAATGTGTCGATGCATTTACTTAAAGTGCTGAAGAAGAGTTGAATGGATAATATATTTGATGCTTTTGTGATTTTGTTTGTTGTATGTATAATCATTGCTTTGTGTTGTACATGGAGAGAGTATCTGTCATATTGTTACAGTTGATAGTCTTCCATATTTATACATGCTATCTAGGTCAACATTTGTTATCTCTGCATTTTCACATCAGTCTGGAAAAAGAAATTACACTTGCATTTATATAATCTCATCCCTGACCTCCAGAATGTCCTAAACTTCTTATAGCTGAAGAAGCACATTTGCTGTGGGGTCACTGTTTATGGGATCTGCAATTGATCTTCCGAATATCACAGGTTCAGGGGAAGAATGGTAAATTCTGAGCTGCTTGCTTGTGAGCACAAGTCTTGCTTATTATTTTGTTTCTGTTCAGGGATTATGCCTTTTCATTGCGATCTTCACAGTTGATGTGATTAATTTGAGACAGAATCACACAAACAAAGACAATCTTCGCTGGGTGATATTGTACCTGGTGGAACTTATATTCTTCATAGTAATTGAAGCAGGAAAAGGCCATTTGGCCCATCGAGCCTGTTCCGCCATTCATTAAGATCATAGCTGATCTATCCATTGTCTCAGCTCCTTCTACCTGCATTATCCCGACATCCTTAATTCCCCTACCATGCAAAAAACCTATCCAACTGTGTCTTGAATATACTTAACTTCTGAAAGTTCACCCAGATAACCCTAATCAAACAGGATTTCAGTCCCAAGAAAACACTGAGAATTAAACTCCTTTCTTTATTGTGAGTCTTATTTCATTTATAAGAATTCATAAGGAGATAATTATCATCAAATCAACAACGCACCAACTTCCAACCCTTTATCAATGCCTGTTTACTGTATATAGAAACAAATGGAGAACAAGGTGATTCTTTGTTAACCATATCTCTTGCTCTCCCTTTGATTATGTGCTCAATATAAGTGCAACTGCAAAAGAGAAACAGCCCATGTAGAATAGTTGGCCTTACCATTGTGCTTTTGTGGCTTCAGGCATTGCTGATTACTCGAGATACAAAAGCACTCCCAAGGACAAATGCTACTAAATGGTATTAAAATGATATAGTCTCCTGGAACCACAGTTTTCTCTTGTCTTCGAATAAATGTTTCAAGTCCTAATAAATAATGCAGCTACAAGGGATATTGTGTGAACATTTATGTGGGTTTGTACGTACACTTGAATGCGTTTAGTCATGAGATTTTTTTTCAATGTGTCTGTGTATACATGATTTATTAGATTGTGGACAACATGTTGCTTGAACAAGGTGAGAGAAACTTCTGTTTTATAAATCGGCAGCAAAATTCTGGAACGAAAGCAGAAGTTGCTGGAAAAGTTCAGCATCTGTGAGGAGGAATCAGAGCTAACGTTTCGGGTCCAGTGATCCTTCCTCAGTTCTAGGAGGAAGTGAGGACCGCAGATGCTGGAGATCAGAGTCAAAAAATGTGGCGCTGGAAAAGCACAGCAGGTCAACCAGCATCCGAGGAGCAGGAGAATGGACATTTTGGGCAAAAGCCCTTCCTCAGGTATGTCAGATCTGCTGAGCTTTTCCAGCAATTTCTATTTTTGTTTCTCATTTATATCATCAGCATTTCTATTGGTTGTAATTTAGTGAAATTCTGGAATTGGGATCAAACTCCTCCTCCTCGTTCTATACATGTGTGTGAGTCTTTATTTTGTCACATTCCTCAGCCTATATTCCCTTTTTAAAATACAAGAGGCATAATGCAAAGTTCAATAGGTTGCAATCAAGTATCTCTCCAGGGAAAGTCAGTCAGTGATTGCCATTCACAAGTTTTTGAACTTTCCTGCAGTAACGCGTTGGATTTTCCTTCCCTCCAGGAAGGAAGAGAATGGGATACCACAACCTATCAGAAAGGCTTTAGGTCCTTTCTGAACAAGGGTTGCATATGATTCTCAATCAAATCAAGATTCTATGTTTGACCTGTGCCTGATTATTGACGTACTAGTTAAAAAGAGTTTATTTAACTTAAACCTTTTCATCAGTATTTTTTTTGGTCTCACATCAGGATGAAGATAGTGTACCTTTGCATTTTTATGAACGGTCAATAAATATTTGCATAGTTGTACAACATGTAGCATGGGCAAATTTAGCCAAAAATGTTCATGCACAGTAAATTTATTTCTCTACATCACTCTCTCATTAATGGCAATGTTGGATCTTCAGTTTTGGACAGAGAGACTGTGACATTGTCATACACCTCCATCCTTTGGCGCAGTACAGAGTGAGACATTGTCAGGGTGTTTGGTTTCCGGTCATGACCTTATCCTCTGCCTTAACCAATTAACACACTGGAGTTACTCTAGAATAGGAATCCTTTCAAGGACACCTTTAATTTGTGGAGAGAGAGGGAAGCTAGGATTTTGAGTTTAGCTGACACTTCTCCACCCGCTCCTGGTGAATCAGGCCACGGGGGTGGTTTGTAATGAAGAGTCATCTAGATTTGAAACATTAGCTTGCTCTCTCTCCATGGATGCTGCCTGACCCACTGTGACCTCAAGCATTTGTTGGTTTCAGTACAGATTCCAGCATCTGCAGCCATTTGCTCACCCCTTTATTTTAGATTATGTATGATTAACAGTGTCCATTAAATTCAACCAGTGTCGATATTTTGAATGTATCTGCACATCTTTTCCATTTGAGGGAACTTATGCTACTGCTACTGTCCAGATCTTTCACAACTCTATTTTTCTTGCTGTAGTTTTCTCGCCATGTTGTGGTCAGAGTTAATTGTACAGGGAATCAGCTGAAAAGGAATTGTACTTCACACACAATTCATGTTGTTTAACCCTTCTTTGGGTGCAGTGCTACCCCTTCCTGGATAGACTGATATGAAGTCCATAAAGATCAATGACCAGTTAACAAAACCCATTCCACTGTTTACAGGCCAATCAAAACACTGACAGGATTACTTTAAATAAACTAATGATTTGCTTCCATTTAGAATAGAGTCAAAAAGTGTGGCGCTGGAAAAGCACAGCAGGTCAGGCAGTATCCAAGGAGCAGGAGGGTCAACGTTTTGGGCATAAGCCCTTCATCATATTTGGGCGGCACAGTGGTTAGCACTGCTGCCTCACAGCGCCACAGACCCAGGTTCAATTCCTGCCTCAGGCGACTGACTGTGTGGAGTTTGCACATTCTCCCTGTGTCTGCGTGGGTTTCCTCCGGGTGCTCCAGTTTCCTCCCACAGTCCAAAAATATGCAGGTTAGATGAATTGGCCATGCTAAATTGCCCGTAGTGTTAGGTGAAGGGATAAATGTAGGGGAATGGGTCTGGGTGGGTTGCATTTCGGCGGGTCAGTGTGGACTTGTTGGGCCGAAGGGTCTGTTTCCACACTGCAAGTAATCTAATCACAAAATAGACTCACTGCATCCACCTAGCCATTCAGCTTACCTGATGCAGGGCTCCTGACCAGTTTTGAAATAGACTTTTCTGTTGACCATTCCACTTGTTTTGTCTTGGTGCCATCAAATAGCTTAGAGCAAATTATTTCAGCATTTCTAGATTGCTAGTGGCAAACCCAGCTTGGATTGGCTTCAGTACTATTACCAAAATGTTGTTAGGCCCATGATCCCTGCAGTATCTAGTGCCTTCAGCTGTTTTGAGATCACATGGAGTAAATCAAACTGACTGAAGACTGGCGTTTGTGATATTGGGATCTCTGGGACTTCAGGGGATGCCAGCATCACTGATTAGGCTGTCATTTATTGCTCATCAGTTGCCCTTGAGAAGACATGACCCTTGGATCCAACTCTTGCTTAGAAGCTCTTTTCCAATTAGAGAAAGGAAATATAGACAGTTAGCAGACTGAGGGGGGAATCAACTGACATCACAGGATAACTCTGCCCAACTGAACCTTGGGTGGGGGGAGTGTGTCCATCCATCTGTCTGGTAATGCATGTTTACGCATACGTCCATCCCAGATTCCAGTAGAAGCCATCATCTCTTTCAGAGTGAATGTAAAAGTCATTCAATACGATGTAATGAGACTATTTATCAAGACTGAGCCTCTTTCCTGTTGAAGGCTTCATCTGCGTATCCTTCCCCACTTGATTAACACCAAGATGGAGGATTGGCAGCAGTGAATCTACTCAGCCATTAACCATTTCTGGTGAACACAACATCAACATTTGCCATGTTGGCAGAGTGGTGGATTTTCACCTTATATACCAGTAAACACCTACTGGATGCATGTTCACTGAGTAATAATTAACCAGTAGCTGCAGCAAGTATGGCGTGATTTACAACATAGCAGCCAGTGCCCGTAGCAAATAGGTGCCATTTTCAGGAGAAGAGGCGATTATTGGTAAGGAGACAGCAGAGAAATCTACCATTTGCTGCCTGCGTGGATGTGAATTTGTTGTGTTACAGTGCAGTCTAGACAACTCGGCAATTTGTTTTTAAATGATAGCCCTCTGACAGTTGTGTTTTCCAGTTTCTATTTTGCAAATATCAAGATGACAGAAAGCACAACCTGTCGCAACATCCTGGTGTCAATCAAAAGAAAGACTTGACGCTTGTTAAAAGTTAAATCCCAGGTGCAACTGCAATGATGTCAAGTCAGGCAGTGAAGAATTTGACAGGCTGCTGTAGTCACTGGGTTTGTTATGCAGCTGATTGGCTACAGTAGCCTCCGTTATGGCCTGTTTTAAATCCCAAAGTGCATAAGGAAGATCTGAAGGCCCTGTAAATCAGTCGTGGTGGCTCCCAGCGCAACTGAGGACCTTTGGTGTGTGGTTATGCGATATAACCTAGAAAGAAGAGAAAAAAATAAGTGAGTGATTGATTAGATTCAATACAGTGTGGAAACAAACCCTTTAGCCCAACAAGTCCACACCAACCCTCCAACAAGTAAACCACCCAGACCCATTTCCCTCTGACTAATGCACCTAACACTATGGGTAATTTCGCATAGCCAATTCACCTGACCTGCACATGTTTGGAGTGTGGGAGGAAACCAGAGCATCTGGAGGAAACCCACGCAGACACGGGGAGAATGTGCAAACTCCACAATGACAGTTGCCTGAGGCTGGAATCGAACCTGGGTCCCTGGCGCTGTGAGGCAGCTGTCCTAACTACTGAGCCACCGTGCCACTCATAACCACCATGCCGCCCATATGAATGAGTGAGTGAGCGAATAAGTGAATGAATGACTGAGTCAGCATTTTATCTCCATGACCGAGACTCCCCAAGCAGGTGCTCTACTCCCCGCTCTGAAATGGAAAGCGAGCCCCGGGTGAGCAGAGGAAGTGCTTCAGGGATATTCTCAAGGCCTCACTGGCAAAGTGCATTATTCCCACCGACGCTTGGGAATCACTAGCCCAAGACTGTCCAAAGCGGAGGAGGAATATCTGGGAAGACATTGGATATCTGGAGACTTGCCAACTGGAAGAAGCTGAAGCCAGGAGGAAACAGTGAAAAGAATGCCCTGCCCCACCAACCCCTTCTCACGACCATCACCTGCCCCAGGTGTAGCAGAACCATATCGGTCTGTAGAGTCACCTATGGAATTCCCTGAGAGTGGAAGAGAGTCACCCTCATCTACGAGGGACCGCTGATAATGAGTGAGTGAGTGAATGAGTAAGTGAGAAGCAAGCTCACTGACGCAACCTCAGGATATTGCAGCCAATGAAGCACTTCGTTTCTGTTGTCAAGTCCGCAAAGTGGCAGCCATTTTGTGCTCAGAAAGTTGTCACAAACAACCATGTGGCAATGTCTGTTTTTTTTTTTATTTAAAGAGTTGGTTGGGAGTAAACATTGCGAAGGACATGAACTGAATTCTTTGAAAGAGTACCAGTGCATTGTCTGCCTCCAAATGAGAGGCCAGATGGAATCACCAGAAAAATGGCATCTTTGACAATGTAGCATTGCTTCCCATTGAACGTGTGAGTGTGTGTATGTCCAAATGTGTGCACCAGATGTGATGTGCACAAGAGAAGAGAGTGCTTCCAGTAAGCTTCAGCTGACATCTAAGTTACTGATGATTTATGTCCAGAGATACCACTAGAGTACAGGTTGTAAGCGAAAGTGACCCTGCAGTGAATTCCTGTGCACTGCATGTTAAAATTTATATGTAATTATGAATTTTAAATGCAGACTTCACATAGTGTTATAACATACATTCTACAAGGTTTTCACTTGCTCACTGGTTTATTTTTCACACACGCAATTTCTAGAAAGATTCTGCTTGTGAGTGAATCCAGAACAAGATGCTGTTAATGGAAAGTCACTGTAAATCTAATAAAGAAATAGGGAGAACCCTTCTTTATCTAGAGAGAAGTTAGAACGTGGCACTACCACAGAGTACAGCAGACCGAGCAGATAACACTGATGTGTTCAAATGGAAGCTTGGTGCATTTGTGAGGGAAAAAGGATTGGAGAATATATTGATGGATAGGGTTCAATGAAGGGCTTATGAGGAGCATAAACAGCAATAAACAGTCTGTTCATGTGCTATAAATCTAAAACAAGGGGACACTCTCTCAAAATAAGGGTTCAGGTCATTTAAGGCAGAGATGAGGAGGATTTCTTACCTCAGAGGGCAGTAAATCTTTAGTATTCGCTTCTTTTGGAAGCTCAGTCATTGAATATGTTTAAGACAAGAGATTAATAGAATTCTATGTACAAATGACATCAAGGGTGACAGGGATAATGTGGGGAAGTGGCACTGAGATAAATGATTGTCAGCAAGAGAGTTATGAGTGAGATGAGGAGAAACATCTTTACTCAGAGAGTTGTTAGGATTTGGAATGTGCAGCCTGGGAGAGTGATGGAGGGGGATTCCACAGGATGTTTCAAAAGTGAGCTGGATAGATATTTGAAAGGGATGAAGTTAGAGGGATACCGTGATAGTGCTGGAGAGTGGGACTAGCTGGATAGCTCTTTTGGAAGCCAGAATGGGTCAAATAGACTTCTTCTGTGCTGTACAATTCTCTGATTCTATCAGTCATGCTTCAGAATGGCAGAGCAGACTTGAGGGGCTGAATGGCCTTCTTCTGCTCCTATGTTCTATGTTGTTTGAACACAATCCTCACCACTTTTACTGCCCATGCTCAGTGCAGGTGGCTGTCTAAAGATATTTTTAGGAGAAAGTGAGGACTGCAGATGCTGGAGATCAGAGCTGAAAATGTGTTGCTGGAAAAGCGCAGCAGGTCAGGCAGCATCCAAGGAGCAGGAGAATCGACATTTCGGGCATGAGCTCTTCTTCAGGAATCTCTCGGGGAAAAATAAAGATATTTTTAATCAACTTGTTCAGACACATTACGACACACCTCTGGAGTAGATGGAACTTGAACCCAGACCTTCTGTCCCAGAGAAATGAACACTACCACAGTTCCACAACAGCCCTAAGTAACTACTTGTACCACTGGGCAATTAACGCTTGTCATTTTCCATTCGTATAGAATCAATTACAGCATATTAAGTGAGCCTGCCTTTCAGGCAGTTTTGTAACCTCTTTGCACCTTCATTGCAGATGGAGACCATTTGTATTCCAATAAATTACCCTGATTTTTCGACTGCAAAGTTAATTAAACAAGTCAAAGGAAACTGCACTTATCCATTTCTCTATCAAAGAGGTTGAAGGTTATAGTTATTG
This sequence comes from Chiloscyllium plagiosum, assembly GCF_037043375.1. Lineage (NCBI taxonomy): Eukaryota > Metazoa > Chordata > Chondrichthyes > Orectolobiformes > Hemiscylliidae > Chiloscyllium > Chiloscyllium plagiosum. The sequence continues at coordinate 10,007,772 of NW_028270167.1, forward strand.
GCTACAAACTGCCCTTGTGAAAAGTTCAAAGTTCCCAAACCTCCAGTCTTTATATTTAATGAAGCAATAATTTGAATACATTAAAATCAACTTTGTGCCTCTAAATAAAGCAGAGGATTTAGACTAGAGAGTATCTATATCATGTGGTGGTAACCATCCATCACTAACAGTAGGTGTATTATGTTACCTCCACCATTGCTACTGTGAGTATTATGAACCAAATTAATAAGACCTTGATGTGACCACAATCCAGGAGCTAAAGTGACAAAGGCACCTAATTGCTTTGTCATCAAAAGGTCAGACCTGTCCTTCATTTAACTCTTGTCCTTGCATTTCACACTGAGAGATCAAAGTTGAAATCACAGCAAATTCATCAATGATCCTCAGCCAACACCTTCAAAACCCACAATCGCTTCCATCTAGAAGGACAAAGACAGCAAATACATGGGAACACCACCCCCTGCAAGTTTCTCTCCAATTCACTCATCATCCTGACTTGGAAATATATCACCATTCCTTCACTGTTGCTGGATCACAATCCTGGAATTCCCTCCCTAATGGCATTGTGGGTCTGCAGCTGTTCAAGAAGGCAGCTCACCACCACCTTCTCAAGGGGAACAAGGGATGGGCAATAAATGCTGGCTCAGCCAGTGATACTCATGAGCCAATTGAAAAAAAAAGTTCAATAATGTAGTGAGTCAAAATGCCCCATTCTGAGCTGTGATTTCTCTGAACCATGAACATAAATTAACAGAATTGTTACAGTACAGAAGGAGGCGGTTCAGTCCATGGTGTTTCCACTGGCTTGCTATGATCATTTTGATGTAATTTTTAATATATGTTTTTTTGGGACTTGGTGCAACACCTCTGCTTTGTCCAATCCAGGGAAAGCAAATGACTGCTGTTCCAGCATCTTCCTGGATTATCCAGTTTTTCTGTCCTTTAGGGAATGAAATGGCCTTCCTTACCCAGCCTGGCCTACATGTGACTCCAGACCTAGAGCAATGTGGTGTGTTCTTTACTGCCCTCTTTGGAATGGCCCAGCAAGCCACTCAGTTCCAGGGCTATCGTGGGTGGGCAACAAAATACTGGCTATCCTGTGATGTCCACACCTAATGAACATGTAATTTTTTTAAAATGCCATTACCCCTCTAATGCAACCCACCTCACTCCCACCTTCATCACGAAGGTCATGGGTGGGCTTTAGTTCCTCTGGAAGCCCATTATCTCTCTACTCTTTAACCCTCAATCTCTAAGTACTCACAAATGCAGGTTGATGGAAGGGAAGCTTCTATCTGGGGCCATTTATTCTTTCCCACATTGATGTAATTTAATTTTAAATAATAGAATGGCATAAGTAGGATGGGTTTTCATAACCCTGTGCAGCTTCTCACTGAAAGAGCCCACTTTGCCTGTGGCAACTCTTTGACAGAACTTTCCAATTAGTCCTAATGTGTCCCCTCAGAGAAGACCTGCAAATGTTTCCTTTTCAAGTATTTATCCACTTCCCTGTTGAAAGTCACTCTTGAAACTGTTTCTAATATCCTTTCGAGTAGAGGATTTCAGGTTGTAAGAAGTAGCTGAGCAAAACAAAAAGCTATGAGGCGATGATGAGTTTTTTTTTTGTTGAGTATCCTCTGATGATTGACCTTCCTCCTGATGAGAGCCATTTCTCCTTCTCTGTTGTCTGAAAGCACAGTGTAATTTTAATCATCAAATGCTGATTGTCTCTCACCTCCCCTCATGCACTTCTTTGAGATGTGGTTTGTGAGATATGTCCTGGGAATTGTCTGATATAACTGGTCTCATAGTGGTAATCTAACACAGGAAGTCTGTGCATTTGAATGTGCTGCCCCTTCCTCACCAGCACATGCAAACCGAAAAACAAATGTGCCATCAGATACGAATGCCCTGCAGAGCAGTTGCATTATGAAGAGCCCATTGCCACAGTATCACGCTTGGTGTTGGCAGTCTGAGTTGAGTGGAAGGTTGAAACCATACCAACATCCTTGGGTGGTTCAGGAATGGTTGTTATGTTGCCACTTTGTTTGTATTCCTGATGTGTACCCAGTCTTGTCTTCATTATTCAGACCCACGAGTTGGTATATTTAATTTGTATTTTACGGCTGTTATTGTGTTCCTTGTTTGGATCACTCCTTCCCTCCAACTAAAGCATAATTGAGCTGTCAACAAAGGCAGGTGATGCAGTCAAAGTAAGGTCCCTGCAGTGGGAACTTCATTAGTTGCTGAGTTTTGTCAAACATAGCTGTTCTATTCAGCCTCTGAATTATCATCTAATTTTGTTCCACATGCAAGCAGGCTGAACTAAACAATTAATATGAAGAGAAATCACCCAAAATAAATTGCACAGGAAGATCCCATGTTGCTGTATGATGCACACTCTGCTTGAGGTGTGGCAGTGGGGCGGTTAGGGATGTTGTGAGTTTAATTCTCATCATGGTGATTTGCAGAACTGCATTCAAAAATGGTTATTTGTGAGCAGACTCCAAGAAGCAATAACTGTGGAACTTACCAGATTGTCATTCAAAAAAAAAGAAGGAATTTGCCACATATGACTCCACTCCTCTAACTCTCCTAGAGGTAACGCTACTTTAGAAACAATTTAGATTTCCCAAAAATATGCTTTATTTATAGAATTTGTAAATATACATAGCAAATATATTAGCAGGACAGCATGGTGGCTCAGTGATTAGCACTGCTGCTTCACAGCACCAGGTACCAGGGTTTGATTCCAACCTTGGGTGACTGTCTGTGGAGAGTTTGCACACTTTTCCCGTGTGTCTGCATGGGTTTCTTCCAGTTGCTTTGACTACTTCCCACAGTCTAATGATGTGCAGGTTAGGGTGGATTAGCAATGGGCAATGCAGGGTTAAAGGGATGGGAGTAGGAGGATCGGTATGGGCTTAATGATCAGGGGAATAGATAGAGTAGACAATCAGAAATTTTTTCACCGGGTACAACAGAGTGTTACAAGGGGACATAAGTTTAAGGTGAAGGGTGGAAGGTATAGGGGAGATGTCAGGGGTCGGTTCTTTATCCAGAGAGTGGTGGGGGCATGGAATGCGCTGCCTGTGGGAGTGGCAGAGTCAGAATCATTGGCGAACTTTAAGTGGCAATTGGATAGGTACATGGATGGGTGCTTAAGCTAGGACAAATGTTCGGCACAACATCGTGGGCCGAAGGGCCTGTTCTGTGCTGTATTGTTCTATGTTCTATTGTTCTATGTTAATGGGCTGAATGGCCTGCTTGCACGCTGTAGGGATTCTATGAGTTCTAAATCGTTACAACTTGAATATTATCGAAATTACATTACAATTCAACATGTCTCCATACAATGTGTTTGTAATCCTCTTAATATTAGGCTCTTTTTAGTTAAGGAGAGATGCTGGCATAATGGTAATGTTCCTGGGCTAGTCACCCAAAACCCCAGGATAATATTCTGGGGAAATGCATTTGAATTTCATCACTGCAGATGGTGAAATGTGCATTCAGTAACATTCTAGAATTACAAAACTAATTTAATCGTGACTGTGTAACCACTGTTAATTGTCATTTTTAAAAAAGAAGTTTGGATCATTAATGTCCTTCAGGGAAGGAAATCTGCCTGTATTACCTGGTCTGGCCTACATGTGACTCCAGACCCACAGCAATGGGGTCAACTCTTAACTTTAGGATAATGAGAGGTAGGCAAAAACTGCTAGCCAGCAACACCCCCATCCATAAACAAATAATTGAAAGAAACACAATATACATTTCATTTCCAGTATACAGCCCAAGGGGGAAAAACATTTCAAATTGTAAATTACCAGAAGTGCAATAAGAGTAGACTTTTCTTTGTAAACCATGTTCCACTGTGAGGTCCATATAAAAACAATTGCTTTCAGGACGGGAGTGTTAGATTATGTCCTGATCCGAGTTCTCCAGGTCTCCATATAAGGTCAGGCTAGACATTTTCGTTACTGTTTATTATTACAATGCTCAGTATATGATGGTGGAGCTACAGAGCAACATACTTTGAGCTGTACCACATCCACCGTCTTCGTTGAACACTTCCTAAGACAACTGAGGTCGCAGTCACATCAGAGACTCTTCTATACATTAATTAAGCTTTCGTCTACACAAGGAATGGGTGACAACAGTAGCCTATTGGTGTCATCTGAGTTATAACACTAGAAATCATCCCATTTTTACTCCATCAGCTCTTCTCTCCAAGGACTAATTTCCTATAATTTCTGTACTACAATACAGTGAAAATCATTGTTTTGTGTGCTATCCAGGCAAATCATACCTTACGTCAGGGTAATAGAACAGAATATAGAATACAGTGTTACAGCCACAGAGAAGGTGAGGAGAAAGATCAACTCTAATATACAAGAGGTCTGTTAATAAGTCTGATAACAGCAGGAAAGAAGCTGTTCTTGAATCCGTTGTACGTGTTTTCAAACTTTTGTACCTTCTACCCAATGGAAGAGGTTGGAAGAGAGTATAACTGGGTTGGGAGGGGTCTCTGATGATGTTGGTTGCTCTCTCGGGCCAGGGGGAAGTATAGACTAAGTCATTGGATGGAAGGCTTGTTTGCATGATGGACTGGACTGTGTTCACAACTCTCTGTAATTTCTTCCAGTCTTGGGCAAAGCAATTGCAGTACCACGCTGTGATATACCTGGATAGAATGCTTTCTGTGCAGCATCTGTGAAAATTGCTAAGAGTCATTGTGGACATGCTGAATTTCCATAGCCATCTGAGGAAATAGAGGCATTGGTGTCTTTCTTGACTGTAGTGCTGAAATGGAATGACCAGGCCAGATTGTTGGTGATATTTACTCTTAGGAACTTGAAGCTCTCAAACGCCTCCACCTCAGCACCATTGATACAGACATGGTCATAAAGCAGGGTGTCAGCTGTGTTAGCTTGAATGGCTATCTTACACAGCTTCATGGATGAGCCTGGTCAAATGATGAATTCAACCACGTAAGAATCAAGATGGTGCCAAAATTTGCCCCTAATGCTAGTTTCCAGCAAGAATTGGGAAGACAGTTGTGTGGTGAAAATGTCACTGGATCATGCTAAATGTTGGAAATATGAGTTCAAATCCCACCACAGTAGCTCATCTAATTTAAGTTCAATTGCTATTCAGAGTTTATGATTATGGAATTGCTAGCCACACTAATGGTGGCAATGAAGATAATCAATTCTTGTAAAACTCCATTGCCCTTAACCAATTTGCCTTACATGTGATGACAGACCCTCAGCAATGTGGTTAAGGTTTAACTGACCTCTGAACTGGTCTAGCAAGTCACTCAGTCAGTTCAGTGGTAATTTAGAAAGAACAGCAAATGTTAGCTAAGCAAAAGTATGAAGGGCTTTTGCCCGAAACGTCAATTTTCCTGCTCCTCGGATGCTGCCTGATCTGCTGTACATTTCCAGCACCACTCTAATCTGGCAAATGTTAGCTATTCAGTGAAACTCATATTTCATGAAAAGGATATAAAAATGTCATCAGATGCCAATATAGAATAAGAACCTTGAATAATTTTTATTTTTGCTCCCACCTGTATGTATATGTAATACGATTAAGGTATGTTAATACCATTTACATGAAAGTGTCTTGTGGGTCTGTTAAAAGCTATACTAATATGGAGAGTACATTGTACTGGTGAGACGTATCTTTTATCTAGGGTGCTACAATGCAGTGTAGCTGTGGCTCTTGCTCTTATGATGCCATTCGTGTACTTGGCTTATAAGGCCATAAGATATAGAAGCACAATTAGCCTTGAGTCTGTTCTGCCACCTGATCGTGGCTGAAATGTTTCTCAACCCATTTTCCTGCCTTCTCCCTGTAACTCTCGATCCCCTTACCAATCAAGAATCAACCTATCTCTGTCTTAAATACACTCAATGACTTGGCTTCCACATCTCTCTGTGACAATGAGTTCTACAGATTAACCTTCCTCTGGTTGAAGAAATTCCTCCTCATCTCAGTTCTAAAGGATTGCTCCTTCACTCTGAGGCTGTGCCCTTGGGTCCTAATCTCTTCTACTTGTGGAAACATCTCCTCTATGTCCATTCAATCCAGGCCTCTCAGTATCCTGTAAGTTTCATTCAGATCCCCCCTCCCCACCATCCTTCTAAACTCCATTAAGTACAGACCCAAAGTTCCCAACAATATGACAATCCTTTCATTCCCCAGATGATTCTTGTAAGCCTCCTCTGGGATCCCTCCAATGCTAGCTATTACTTCCTTTGATGTGGGGCTCACAACATTCCAAATGCAGTCTGAGCAGAGCCTTATACAGACTCAGCAGTACATCTCTGCTTTTGTATTCTTGCCCTTTTGAAATGAATGCTAACATTGCATTTGCCTTCCTAACTGTCAACTGAACATGCATGTTAACCATAAGGAATCTGGAGTTCCTTCATGCTTCAGATTTCCAAAGCCTTACCAGATTTAGAAAATAGTCTATGCCTCTATTTTTCTCTACCAAAGTGCAAATCTCAAACTTTGCCACATTGTATTCCATCTGCCATTTCTTTTCCCACTCTCTTCACCTGTCCAAGTCCTTCTGCAGCTTTCCCGCTTCCTTATCATTATATGTGCCTCTAGCTTAAGGGTGGCACAGTGGCTCAGTGGTTAGCACTGCTACCTCACAGCACTACGGTCCCAGGTTTGATTCCGGCCTTGGGTGTCTGTCTGTGTGGATTTTGCACATTCTCCCTGTGTCTGCATGGGTTTCCTCTGGGTGCTCCAGGTTTCCTCCCAAAGTCACAAAGATGTGCAGGTCAGGTGAATTGGCCATGCTAAATTGCCCATAGTGTTAGGTGCATCATTCAGAGGGAAGTGAGTCTGGGTGGGTTACTCTTTGGAGAGTTGGTGTGGACTTGTTGGGCCGAAGGGCTTGTTTCTACACTGTAGGGAATCTAATCTATCTTTGTGTCGTCCGCAAACTTAGCACCAATGCCCTCAGTTCCTTTGATCAGAGCATTAATGGTTAACATGAATAGCTGTTGTTCCAACATTTGACCCCTGCAGAATTCCACTAGTCACTGACTGCCGTCCTGAAGAACACCTCTTTAACCCTACTCTCTACTTTCAGTCAGCCAATCCCTATCTATACCAGTGTCTTGCCCCTAACACCACGGGCTGTTATCATATTTAGCAGCTTTCAGTTGCAGCACCTTGTCAAAGGCCTTCTGGAAATCCAATAGATCTGTCTACTGGCTCCCATTTGTCTAAATTGCTTGCTGTCTCCTCAAAGAATTCTAAGAGATTTATCTGGCATAGCTGAGCCCTTTTTTACCATGCAGTTCCAAGTACTCTGCCATCTCATCCTTAATAAGTGAGTCTAAAATCTTATTAACAATTGAGGTCAGGCTAACAAGTGTACACTTTCCTGTCTTCTGCCTCCCTCCCTTCTTAAACAGGGGTATCTGCATATTGAGCTTCTTAAAGGAGCCTCACTCTTAAAGTAATGACATTGTGCATAATCAGTTACCTTTGCTCTACAGTTAGTGGCCATGACTTCAGCTACCAATGCTGTAAGTCCTGGAATTCCCTCTCCATGTGGCTCTGTGCCTCTATATGTCTCCTCCTCTAGGCCACTCCTCAAAACCTCTTTGACCAAACTTTATGATCATCACCTAATATCTTCTTTGTGGCTCAATATCACATTTACTCTGATAATTCTCCCGTGAAGGGCTTTTGTGCACCTTGTGATGTTAAAGGAGATGTGTAGATGCAAGTTGTTGTTTATTTTGTGCATATTTTCCAGGCTGGCATTTCAAAGACTGTGCATCAGTTCTGAATAAAAAACAAAAGCACTGCAGACTCTGTCAATCGGAAACTAAAACAGAAATTCTGAGAAAGAATCACTCGACCCGGAACGCTAACTCTCATTTCTCTCCACAGATGCTGCCAGGCCTGCTAAGCTTTTCCAGCAATTTCTGTTTTTGCATCCAAGATAATCTGGCTAGTCTGTGTGGTTTAAATGTGTCACGCGATAAGTTAATGCTGCTATATTGGGGTTTGGGAATGTTGGGATTGGAGGCAATGTCAGACCACGGGGTTTAGACGCCTAGCCATTCTGTCTTTCCGATGTCTCATCGGCTATTTGAGCGAGGCCAGGCAGTCATTGAATGAACCTGCTGCGTGTGAATCATAAAGTGAAAATTTCCATTCTGTGGAGATGGAGTTATTTGCAAGCTCTTGAATAATGCATGGGCTCTGTAGGCCCCTCATATCACATCAGGATTTTCTCAATCTCTGGAGAAATGCAAAATAAGTTAGTTTGAGGGGAAAAGAACATCATCGTGTTTTTATAATGAGCTTTCGAGTATTCTGAGAGCCAATGCTTGTGAAGCTTACAGAGAGCATGTCTCACTCTGAAAGCACTGAAAGAATTAGTAATTATCAAATAAAGGGACATGTATATAATATATACACAGGAAAATATGCAACAGGCGTGTAAAAAAATATATTCATGTCTGAATTTATTTTTATTTTTGTTGTGTGCAATGGGACAAACTTTCTCAGGAAAATTGTGGCTCCAGCTTCATTTGTTCTTTAGGAGGGGACACAGTTAGCATGCAAAAACAGGGACTGCAAGGAAATCTAATCCAGTCTCTATGCATACGCAGCCAATCAACCATATATTTTTTTCAGTTATCTTGCCTTTAAGGCATTTTTAATAGACCATTAGTACTTTGGAATTTGAATGGCTTCTTTACTTCTGCTAATTAAATGTGCTGCCTGTTTATTTATTGGGATCTTAACCTGCTCCATAGTATTATTCCTGCCTTCACCTTCTCCTGTCCTGGGGAAATAAATGTTCCACAGGCTCCTTCCATTATCTTCAGCGCATGTGATTAACCTTCACATTTGAGCTTCCACAGTGAATGGCAGATGATTGTTCCTCCATCGCTGGCATTGCACTGCACCCAGTTCTTGCCCTCAGCTGATGTAGACGTGTGAGCATTTCTTTCAGCGCAGCCTACTCAATAATGACCACATGTACAACCCCTGACTGGCTCATTTGCACCTCTCTCTCTTCCTTCCCAGCCCCTTGAAACTGGAAGTGTATGGTCCCCTTTACAAGCGCAGAATGCAGAATCATCACAATTTGGTGAGGGATGGATGAAGCTGTGAGTTAAGAATCGGAGCAGGCCATTCAGCATCAACATTTTATAGGATAATGGCTAATCCGATTGTGACCTCAAATCCACAATCTTGTCTGTCATAAAAGTATTTAATATTCCTGCCTTCAGTCCTGTCAGGGATACAGCATCCCAAAGACACATCCCCCTCAAAGAAATAAATCAATTTCATCTCAGTCTCAAGTGGGAGATTTCTTATTTTTAAGCTGTGTCCTCTAATTCAAGTCATTCCCACAAGAAGTATCCCTTCAGCATCCACTGTGGTAGGCCCCCGTAGGAGTTCATGTGGTTCCAGCAGATCACCTCTCATTTTCCTAAACTTCAAAGCCTGTCCAACCTTTCCTTTATAAGATGATCCTTCCCCCTCACCCCAATACAAGATATCAGTTGAGTGAGCTTTATCTGAACTGCTCGTCATACATTTACATTGTTACTTCAGTGGCACTGCTGCCTCACAGCACCAGGGACCTGGGTTTGATTCCACCCTTGGTGACTGTCTATGTGGAGTTTGCACATTCTCCCACTGTCTGCGTGAATTTCCGTTGGGTGCTCTGGTTTCCTCCCACAGTCCAAAACTGTGTAGGTTGGGTGCAAATGTAGGTTTCCAGGGATGGGGTCTGGGTGGGATGTCCTTCGGTAGGTTGGTGTGAACTCATTGGGCTGAATGGCCTACTTCCACACTGTAGGGATATAAGGAGACCAAGTTGTGCACTGTGCTCCAGATGTGGTAGCACCAACATTCTGTACAAGTGCAGCAGAAAGGCTCTACTTATATATATATTCCATTCCATTGGTAATTTACAACAATGTTCCATTTCCTTTCCTGATCAGTTGCTGTACCTGCACACAGATCAATATCTGGTGATGCACGCACCAGAACGCCCAGATCTCTGTACCTCTGAGTTCTGCAGCCTCTATCCATGTAAATAATATGTTAGTATTCTATTGCAGATGAGTTCAACTATACCCACTCTATACTCAATTTTTAGCCCATTCACTAAATTGCTTATATCCCTTTGCACACCCATTATGTCCTCTTCACAACTTATGTTCCTACCTGTCTTTGCATCATCAGCAAATTCAGCAACCATACATTCAGTCCAAATCATTTCTATACATTTTAAAATATCGAGGCCTCATCACTTTTATTGCCTCTAACATTTTCTGCTGCCCTCTGATGCCTATGCATGGCAGCGATGTCTGGAATCCGACATCAATGCATGCACCACCCCTCAACCTACACAAACCCTCAGTGTGGCTTAGCGGGAACATTGCCAATCAATGACTCCTGTGGCACACCACTCACGGTATCTTGCCAACTCAAAATGTACCAATTTATGCACACCTGCTTCCTATTAGCTAACCATCCCTTCTTCCTGGCCCATATGGTACCCGTAGACCGTGAACTCTGACTTTGTGCAGTAACATTTGATGTTCCACCTTGTCAAATGCCTTCTGGAAATCTAATTACAGTACATTCACTGGTTCCCCTTTATCTATGTTGCTTGTTACTTCGACAAAGCATTGTAATAAATTAGTCAAACATGATTTACCCTTCACAAAACCATGTTGACTCCATCTATTGCTTTAAGATTTCCTGAAAACTCTGTTTAAAAAAACTCTGTCATCATAGATTCCAGCCCCCGCCCTATGACAGATGGCAGTCTTACCTTCCTGCAGTTTCCTGCTTTCTGTCTCCTTCCTTTTTTTGAATACACACTTGGAAAATTGCAATCTAAGGAAAATCTAAGGAATTTCAGAAAATTGAAACCATTTCTATTCCATTGGACACTTCTTTTGACATCCCAGGTCGAAGTTCATGAGAATGGAGATCGGAATTTTCCCCTTTAGCTGTGAAACATTTCAACACTAGACAGTACAGTTACCCACTGAGCCATAGAAAGTTGAAGTTAATAATTCTGATAAGGATTATTTGCTGATTATTTGATTAGTTTTTTTATTCATTCACAGGCTGTGGACATCGCTGCATAGGCCAGCTTTTATTGCCTATCCCTAATTGTTCAGAGGGCCATTGAGAGTTATCCACATAAACAGTGAGAATGATTGGTATTGAAAAGCGATAGATATTGACAATAGAAATGATACAGTCAGGGGTTTGAGATGGTTGGGTGATCATTTTGTTGAGCTGGACCTGTTCTCAGCCCCTTCATATTCTCAAACTCAAGGAAGAGCTCCCTTCGCCAGCAGCAGCATCAACATTTAGTGTTAAAACACTTAGACTCTCTCACAGAATTGGGTGCTGCAGTCCATCATTTCCTTTCATGCTCTTTTGGTGCAGCCCATTTTGAAAAGGTCAAGTGACTCCAAGTCCATTGCCATGCTGAGGGTGGCAACAGTTTTGTTAACAGTTAACCCATCACCATCATTGCTGATGGGGGTGATTGTGTCCTTTCCAACAGTCACACTGCTCACAGAGGCTGAACAGGAACAAGTGGCACTATTCTACTATTGCCTGGTGGACCTCAACAGGAGAACTTCATCTCTCACTGTAAAGAAGACTTTGCTGTAATATTTTGGAATTATGCTAATTGGGTGCATAGTTATGTGACACAGCCTGAGAGAGCAGACAGACAATAGCTGCTTTAGTGAAAGATACATTTGTAAAATAGATCTTGCTGCACATCGCAGCCTTGCCAAAATGTTGGGACTTGGTTGAGGTCAGTGTGGAAAGAATTGCAGAATCGTTACAATCAATCTCTACCTTGATTTGTCTTTTTGAGTTGTGACAGAGTCATATTTTCAGATACAATTGCCACTAGCCTGTGGTATTCTGGTTTGGATAATTAGCTGCCACTTATCATTTCTTTATGTTGAGTGTAGAATCTGTCTAATTATCTATAGTAGGGGGTCGACCACTGGGTGAGTCTAAACAGGAGAGGCACTTGTTTTACACACCAAAGTAGATTATTACATGATAGTAATAGGTACAGTTTTCATGACTAATCTGGCATAATTACCATGGACTTTCTGGAGCTGTACAGAATACAATTGCTTCCTTCTGGAACCTGTACAGGAGAACTCAACTGTCTCCACCCAGAGACTGCATCACATTATCAAATTCAGTAGAGCTCAATATGACACGAGCATTTACTCCTCCCAGAATCATTACCTTACGAAACACACAACAGTGCCACTTTTTCAGGTGACTGCCTTATTTTCATCATTTGTATTCAGCAGCCTCAATCATTGGTCCTGTTTTGAGCTGTTGCTTTATATAAGGGGTAGACTTGGGCTATCTGTCAATGGGAAGCAGATTAGGAGTGGGCTTTCTTAGATGTGGTGGTAGGGCATGTTAAAATAATGATTTTATTTTGATTAAAGCAATCAACTACCGAGCACAAAACAAGTTAAAATTAATAATGGTCTGCAGGCCAACACAGCAGATCCAATCCCTTGTACTCATTTTCATCAATTTGGATGTACCATGGGACATTCCCTAAATTAAAATTATGTATCCTGGTCTCTCCCTTTTGTTTCGACATATAGCTAGTGATTGATCAGTCAGGTTTGACAAGATAAGGCTGTAAAGGCATCCTCATTAAAGAGACACATTTTGATGTCTTTTTTGACCTCCTTGAGTACAAGTGACTTTGAGCCATTGTGTGGACAATTTGTTGCCATAGCAATAGGTAGAGGTTATTTAGAAAGATGTTCTTTCACCTCAGGCTGAAAAGGGCTTGCTGTACATCAGTCCAATTCTGGTGAATTTTCTGAAGTATTATTGAGTTATTGTGCAACAGCTTATCTCCCCTGCAATTCTGCTCAACAAAAACCATGATTTGGATGCTAAATGATGCTGTCAGTCTCTCGTACGTCACCCAATCTTACATCCCTCTGCAGTGCTTTCTTAAAATTTGTCTGTGGGATGTGGGTATTGCTGGCAAGTCAAGCAATTATTGCCCATTCCTAATTGCTCTTGTGAAGGAAATGGCCTTCTTCACAACAGTGGTTATATGCTGTAGGTATACCCGCAGCATTGTTGGAAGGTAGTTCCAGGATGTTAGACAGTGACGGTGAAATAATAGTGGTACAGTTCCACTTCGGGGTGGTCTGATTCTTGGAGGGGAGCTACCAGATGGTGGGGCTTGCAATCCTTACTCTGTGATCTATTTAGATCACAGTTTGGAAAGTGTTGCTGGAGAAGTATTGGCAATGAAATGTGTAGATGGTATATACTGCTGCCACTGTTTGTTGGTGGTGAAGGGTGTGAATGAATCACAGAATCCCTATAATGCAGAAAGGAGCCATTCAGCCCATTGAGTCTGTACCAACCCTCCAAAGAGCATCACACTCTAACCCTGTAACCATCTTGGTTAGTCCACCCTGGATTCTATGGAGCAATTTATCTTGGCCAATTCACATAACCTGCACATCTTTGGTCCAGGGGCAGAACTACAGCACCCGATGGAAATCCTCACAGATGTGGGGAGTGCATGTAAACTCCATACACACAGTCCCCCAAGGCTGGAATCGAACCCAGGACCCTAGTGCCATGAGGCAGCACACCACTGAGTGACCCTGCCCAAATGTTGAAGTTGAATGGGGTTCTGCTCAAACAGGCTGTTCTATTCCAGCTACAAGCCCCCTCCTCCCTCCCACTCTGATCCAGCCACCAACATCTTCCCCCTGCTTGACGTTTGATGTGTCCCTTACCCTTTGCACACCAATTATCCACGCCCCTTAATCCAGTCTCTTGAGTCCTGCAGCATCATTTGAGCTCACCACCTTCCCAACAACAAGGATGTTTACCAAATTGTAACTTCACTCAAACCACAAGTCGGCACAGCTTTAATTTGATTTTCATCCCCACTTTCTCCGAAGCCTTCAGGTTGGGGGGACAGGTTCTAATTATGCAAGCTGCTCACGTAACTCCATCAAATGGCCACTTGCGTGTTTATCCCTGGGCAGCAAGTGTCCAGAAACCTTTTCTTGATCGCAAAGAGTCTTTGTGATGAGTGAGATAGCATGGCTATTGTAACACTGAAATCTCCAGAGCACTGCAAACCTCACAATGGCAGCTCACGCTGCTTTGAATCTTCTCACCACTTTAATTTTATGTCACTCTTTGAGTTGCACCGAAGACTTCAAGGGCAATCAACCATCCATCGTGAGCAACCGTTTTGTTTCTGACATAATTTATGGGATGAGGGAGGGTGAGAAAGGGGCTCGTATTTGCATTGGCACGTACCCCCGTTGTCTGTCTCTGCCAGTGCACGTCAGGCACTGATGGATAGGTCAGGCTGATGGGTCAATCAGGATCGGGCAGCAGGGGATGAGGCAGCAGTCTGTGTGCCTTCACTTTGTGTAGCCAATCATTTCAGTTACACAAATGGAAGGTTACAGACAGCGCCTTCGGGCTGCCCAGAGTTAGCCTCAGCAGAGCGCAGTCTGTGCTCAAATCTCTCTTCACGCTTGCTTAATCGTGACTGTCAGATGGTTTTACCTGTTTTTTGCGATGATGGAGATATATTAATTCCACCACAGATAATCAAACAGTCCTCATGACTGTTTCTGCCAGACCTCATCCTTTGTCTTTACTTTTTGCCAAAGCTCCGTTTTCATTGTGCGCACATTGAATTCTGCTTTTTCCAGATTACATTTTTCAAAAAAGCATTGTGTTCAAGTGAAAGGCTTGTTATCATTGATTTTTTTTTCTTTGTGCTCTCATGGATGTGGGCTTTGCTGCTTGGACCAGCCCAGGAGAAAGTGGTGGTGAGCTGCCTTCATGTTACAACTGAGTTAAGAGTTAAGGTGTGGAGTCACATGTAGGCCAAGCTAGGTAAGGATGGCAGTTGCCTTCCCTGAAGGACATTATTGAACCAAATAGGTATTTTGGACATCATGGTCATTAGATTCTAAATTAAATTCAAATATCACCATCTGCTGGGGGGATTTGACCCTGGGTCCCCAAAGACATTAGCTAGGTCTTTTGGATAAATGGTCAACAATAATAGTACTCAGCCATCACCTCCCCCAGCACTGCACAAGCTAGTGAACATATTCTTTTTCTCAATTTGCAGCTCCTTGCACTGAGTGGGGGAAATGTGAACAGAGGTGCAAAGAAATTACATTCCAGTAGTGGCCTGATTGTTGAAAGTTTCCCACAAACCTTCTCCCATCTTGTATCCATTGTCTTACATTTCTGACCCCCTCAAATACTGGAAGCAGTTTGCTCCTATCTACCAGGCACCCTTTAAATGCTTGTGTTCTATCCACCAGAATCTGCATTTCTCTCATGAAGGAGGCTTCAATTTTTTGAACTGTTATTCATTTCAGTAGATCAAGCAGTGGCCAATGATGAAGCAACCTGGCACACTCTCCAAAGATTAGGAAGTCCTTCCTATGCTGTGAATCCTAATATGCATACATACGCGAACTGAACCTTCAGATTTTATTCAAGCTCCTCATTACCCCTGGATACATCAGTCAAAAGCCCAGGAAAAGTGAAATAAATTGCAAGTAGTGATTAGATGAGTCTGAACTTGAAATCTGAAGACGATAGAACAAACACATAGACATGTGTTCTATCTGGAAGAAAGTGAGGTCTGCAGATGCTGGAGATCAAAGTTGAAACTTTATTGCTGGAACAGCACAGCAGGTCAGGCAGCATCCAGGGAACAGGAGATTCGACGTTTCGGGCATTCCTGAAGAAGGGCCTGTG
The DNA here is from genome assembly GCF_037043375.1 of Chiloscyllium plagiosum. Classification (NCBI taxonomy): domain Eukaryota; kingdom Metazoa; phylum Chordata; class Chondrichthyes; order Orectolobiformes; family Hemiscylliidae; genus Chiloscyllium; species Chiloscyllium plagiosum. The sequence continues at coordinate 10,023,624 of NW_028270167.1, forward strand.
CCCGAAACGTCGAATCTCCTGTTCCCTGGATGCTGCCTGACCTGCTGTGCTGTTCCAGCAATAAAGTTTCAACATGTGTTCTATCTACCTACTATGTTACCTACTATGGTGACGAAACATCTGAAAAGAGTTTTCCAGCTTAGCAAGCAAACCTATATCCAGAACCTCTACCTGAGCTACAAATCTTCTCCAAACTCACTAATTATGGAACAAAAAGACGATTGAGGGAAAAATAGATGTGACAGATTCAGTATTGTAAGAAAAATACCTTATTTTCCCAGAGTAACTCTTTACCGTTTATCCATCTGGTCTGCATAGATAGGTCTGTTTCCATACAAACACTGATGGGGGAGATGACAACGATGTTGGACACTTTACTCATGTTGAACCGTCCAGAAGATTGTGCTATTTCCCAGATGACCACTAGAGTCACCTTTTGGTGTTTGCTGCTTCTACCAGAATGTGGTGCTGCTTGTGTGAGGTAGTTCACTATTACCAGATTTCCTTTGTCTTTGCTTTATCTTTGGCCTCTGTAGCGATTGATGGTAAAGAATACACCACTGTAGAGTATCAACAGAACAGGCACTGTTCTTAGATAAGAGGAAGGTTTGTATCATGATAGAATATGTAAAACTACTTTTGGTCAGGCATGAGTACTAGGACCTTCGGGAGCTGGTACAGTCGCTGCTGTTCTCTCCAAAAGCTAGCATAGAATTCATTGTCTCCAGCAGAGACAGTGTAAATGACGTTCAAAGAATGGGTGGAGTCAATGTAATGTAAACATTAACCCCTTCAGAACCTTTGAGAAAAGGTTATCAAATGAATCAGTACTTGCTCCTGACATGGCACCATGCTAACATTGGGTTTGAGAAGCCTGGGTGACAAAGTCCCTTGTAATGAACTGTGAGATTATTAGGAACTAAACCAAGAGCACTTGATATTATTTCAATCTAGCAACTCACCAGACAGAAAGCTTTCATCATTTTCATCCAGGTCACGATAGCAGAAACAGTCGCTTTCCTAAATTAGAAATTGCTCGATATTTAAATAGAGATACGGTCCTGCCGTGGCCTGACTACACACAAATGTGTGAGCGACTCATTAGTAAATGTTTCATTAGCAGTGTTAGTTATAAACTAATAATACACATTAAAGATATTACCAAATGTAGGCCGTGATTATAATTCTACTGAAATAAATGCCTCATTATTTTATAGCCATATCATCCAAACTTAATTAAGCACCTTTATTGTTGGCAGTGAAATCATTGTGATATTAAAATGATTTTACGATAAAGACACTGTGACTTTATACGTTAAGTTGTTCATCCAGGATGCATACAGAGGAGAAAGAAATTGCATTTATATTCTGTCTTTCACAATCTCAGTATGTCCTTTGTAACCAGGCTAATGCTTTTGAACTGCAGTCACTGCGGCAGCAAATCTGGTTGCAAGTTTTCACATGCAGCAAGCTCCCGTGTAATGCAATCCAATGACCAAGTAATCTGCTTTTGTGGTAAAAACAGAAGAAAATTAGAAAAGCTCAGCCCATCAGGCAGTGTCTGTGGAGCAAAAGAGTTCATGTTTCATGTTGATGACCTTTCATCAGTTTCAGTGATGTTATTGAAGGGTAGACATTGACCAGAACACCAGAGTGGTCTTCATATAGCGTTAAGGGAGCTTTGAGAGGCTAGAGGAGGCCTCAGTTGAATGTCTCATCCAACGAATAGCACCACTGGCCATGCAGACTTCTCTTGATATCTGCTCAAAATGTTTACAACTTATTCATTCATGGGACAAGGGTATCGCTGCTAGGCCAGCATTCATTACCCATCCCTAATTGTCCAGAAGAGTCAACCACATTGCTGTGAGTCTAGAGTCATGTGTAGATTAGACCAGATAAGGCTGGCAGGTTCCTTCCCTAAAGGGCATTAGTCAGTTTTTCCGACAATTGACAATGGATTCATGGCCATCATTAGACTTTTAATTCCAGATTTTTAATGAATGAATTTATGGTGGAATGGGAACCCAGGTCTCCAGAAAGTTACTTGCGTCTCTGGATTGATGTCCAACTTGTTGGAATGGACAACAGAAGGATTTGGATATCACACTTGGGACTAAAGGGATTAAAGGGTATAGGGGGAAAAGCAGGATTGATTTGGATGATTAGCCATGATCAGTTTGATCAGGCCTACTCCTGCTCATATTTTCTATGTTTCTATGTCACTGTAACCTTTTGACTGTGAGGTGAGAGTGATATCGCTGAGTGAAGTTTTATGTTGAAAATAAATTGGCAATTTTTGTCTGAAAATAAATAATCTGCTATTTGAAAGTAAGCTAGATTAAGATTGTAGGAAGTTGAGGGAGGGTTGGGCAGAGTGGACAAGAATCTTGTAATGAGGGGGAGGGATTAGGGTGAACAGTGATGTGTGGGGGGGGGTATTGGAGTTCAGTAAGGTTAAAGTTTAATGGTGTTGCTTACATAGTTCAGTAGCAATTGCTAAGGTGGTCATCAATAGCTCTATCTTTTATAAAATGTGAAACATTAAAATGCTTTAATAATGCATGTAGAGTTTATCTAGATAGAGAATGGTGTTGGGAGAGGTCAGTGAATTGAAGTTGCAGACTTCAAAATTTCTGGCCACCTAAATGATTGGCTGGAAGTCAAGCATTCCAATGTCCAGAGCTAATTCTCCTGTTTGCTGTCCATATCAGACAGAGGGAACACTATATCAAAACATAGAAACAGGAGCTCCTACTGAAGGCTGGTTAGAAAGATTAAAGAACATTGGACAGGAGGTAATACACTGACATGGATTAATGATTAGCTAACGGAAATTGGGGAGCAGGAATAAATGGATAATTCTCATGATGGCAGGCTGTGACTCATGGGATATCATCAGCATCTGCACTTGGGCCCCAGTTGTTCATTATATAGAGCAGTGATTTGGAGGTGGGAATCAAAAGGAGGTGGGAATCTTTAATCTTTCCAAATTTGTGAATGATACAAAGCTAAATGGGAATGTGTGTCATAAGGAAAGAGTAAAGCAGCTTCAGAAAAATTTCGGCAAGTGTAATGAATGGGTAAATCATGGCAAATGAGATGTGATGCGGGAACATGAGAAATCATTCATTTTGGCAGAAGAAACAGTGTTTTTTAAATGGTAAGTGGTTAGGAAGTGCAGATGTACAAAGGGACCTGATGATAAGTAATTGAAAACTAACAAGCGGGTGTAATATGCTTTTAGGAAGGCTAATGGAATGCTAATCTTCATCGCAAGAGTATTTGAGTGCAGGAGTAGTGAGGTCTTGCTTCAGTTGTATAGGAACATGGTTAGACCACATCTGGAGTACTGTGTGCAGTTTAGATTTCCTTATCGCTGGAAGATATCATTGCCATAGAGGGGAAGCAATGAATGATCATCAGATTTATTCCTGGGACAGTGAGATTGTCCTATGCAGAGAGATTGGGAAAACTTGGACTGTGTTCTCTAGAGTTTCAAAGATTGAGGCGTAATCTCATTGAACTTTACAAAATACTTACGGGATAGACAGGCTAGATGCAGGTAAGGTTCTTCCCTTGCTTAGAGAGTTGAGAACCAGGTGACTTATTGTAAAAATAAGGGATATCACTGAGATTGGAATAGTAGAGGATTTGTATTTACTCAGAGGGTTGTGAACCTTTAGAATTCTCTACCATAAAGGGCTGTCAAAGCTTAGTTTATGAGTTTGTTCAAGGTACAGATTGATAAGGGTTCTGATTACAAGTAGTGTACAGGTTATGAGGATCGGGGGAGAGTAAGAGGCATTGAAATGTTCAAAAATCCATGATCGTATTGAAGAGCTCAATGGGCTGAATGGCCTATCCTTACCTGAAATCAATCTCCGAAGACAATGGCTGATCTTAATGGACTGAGATAATGGTGTCAGCTGTGAGAGGGAAGCTTAAACAGTCAATGTTTTGTGAACCCTGAAATTAAATTAATACCTTGAAATCATTCCAAGCACGGTATGAGACAAAGGGCAGTAATCTTTTCCATTTTTGAAAGCTAATTAGAAGCATTTTTTAAACATACTGTTGGTCCGACTGCCCCATTGTCACTTCAAGTCTGTCGGGAAATAAATAAACATTTGATTACTGGGATGTTCAGTGGGCAGTGTGTATGTTAGTACGTTAGAGATTATTAAATATGCAGTTTGTTTATCTTCCAGTGATTTGCTTGATTTTGTTTTAATGAACTTCAGCTTCATCTTTTAACAGAAGATGCAACAAAATACTCTGGATGCTGCAATTATGAAATACGAACAGAAAATACGAGAAATACTCAACAGGTCTGGAGCATCTGAGAAACAATGTGGAGCTTTTGTCAGTTTTAAAACCATTCATGTAGGAGCAAATTACTGCAGATTCTAGAAGCTGTACTGAAAATAAAAAAATGCTGGAGATCACAGCGGGTCAGGCAGCATCCATGGAGAGAGAGAGCAAGCTAATATTTTGAGTCGAGATGACTCTTCACCAGAGTCATCTGGTGAATCATTAAGGGAGGTGGTGCCCTAGTGGTATTCTCACTGGACTAAGTTCTAGTCTAACAGGTTTAATTGGAAGCACGAGCTTTCAGAGCATTGCTCCATCATCAGCATTTTTGCTATAAATTCTGTGTCTTACAATGTTATACTCCACAACTACTTGATGAAGGAGCAGCACTCAGAAAGCTAGTGCTTCCAATTAAACCTGTTGGACTATAACCTGGTGTTGTGTGATTTTTAACTTTGTACACCCCAGTCTGACACTGGCATCTCCAAATTATCACCGGACTGTTAATTCCAGGGAATGTTCTGGACACTCAGGTTCAAATCCTACCAAGGCCATCAATCAAAATAAAAGCTGGCATTAAGAGTCCATTTTCAACTGTGGGGGAAAAGCCATCTGGCTCACTAATGGGCTTTAGGGAAGGAAGCTGCCATCCTGCTACATGTGACTCCAAACCCACAGCAATGTGGTTCACTCTTAACTGCCCCCTGGGCTCTTAGGGCTGGGCAATAAATGCTTCTGGCTAGCAACACCTTCATCGCATGAATCAATAAGGGAAACAAAAATGCTGATGTGAAGTTGAAACTATTCATTCTGTGAGTATTGCGTGATCTGCTGAGCATTTGATTTGACTTAATTTATTTATTGTCCTATGCATTTTGTTACAAATGCAGCGAAAAGTATTGTACAGTGTTGCCACTCTCCAGTGCCATCTTGAAACAGAAAACAAACCAAAACATACAAAGTAAACTGAAGAAATGTTCAACTTCGCTTAAAGGCTTTGCCGTGGGTCTGGATCCAGGTGCTGCCCTACCCCGATGTTGAGACCTCGAGTCCCTTCGGCCCACTGCCACTGCTGGAACAGAGTTGCTATTCTTCAGTACCATATTGCCTTTATTGATGCCATCGCCGCCATGAATCCACACTGGGTTGCACTTGCCAATGCAGGTACCATCGATGCCACCGGGTCTGCACCGGGCCCAAACTCCACCTCATTGCTGCTGACCTGGGTCCGCGCTGTGGTCCAACCACACCAATGAAGCCACTTGGACTGGGCCCAACCTCACCTCTGCCGCACCAGCCGGGAATCCAAAAACACAGCATACACCCCCACTGGACCCACATCCCCATTCTTAATAAGGAGATAAGTTAGAAAAAACTGAAGAAAAGCAGATAGAGCAGACAAGACCAGGCTCAGGAGCCCGAATGCTAACTACTCCGTCTCCGCCATCTTGAATGAGTTCCGTATTCATTTTTGATACTTGCTGATTTGCTTTCAGCTTTGCTACATCTGCAGGTTTTTAACCTCCTTTTTCAGCCTGGTTCATATATCACCTAATAATGTGTGGCTCAAGCATGACCCTGATTTCTTTTTGATTCTTATTGTCCAAACCTGCAGTGGTTACTCTATACTTTGAGAGATAAATAATATCTGAACTTTGAACACATCTTGCCCCCAGTGCAATGTAACTACAGGTTAGACCGAGTCAGGAAGGTCTCTGCTGAAAGCCAAAGCCAAGCCCAATAGTAGCTGAACATTGGAATAGGAGTAGGCCATTCAGCCCCTTGAGCCTGCTGTGCTATTCAATAAGAACATGGCTGATTATGTAACTCAATGCCTCTGGAGATGATACATCAGGATTCTCCAATATCGTGACAGGTCAGACTGCTGGAACTCCCTCCCTAACAATTTGTGGATGTCTCTCCCCCAAGTACTGCAGCAGTTGAAGGTGACAATACACTGCCACCTTCTCAAGTGCAATTAAGAATGGGCAATAAATGCTGGGTTTAGATTAGATTAGATTCCCTACAGTGTGGAAATAGGCCCTTTGGCCCAACCAGTCCACACCGACCCTCGGAAGAGTAACCCACCCAGACCCATTTCCCTCTGACTAATGCACCTAACACTATGGGCAATTTAGCATGGCCAATTCACCTGACCTGCACATCTTTGTAACTGTGAGAGGAAACTGGAGATGCAGGCAGGTGATAAACGGTTAACTCTGAATCAAAAACCTTTCCTCGTGGTATTTGTTAAAATTAGGCTTAATTTTAGTTGCTTGTCTAAATCACCCAATGTTTAACACAACCATTGAAAATATAGAGATTATCATTGAACTTTCTAACTTGCCAATTTGAACTCCGGCTCCGGGTGTAATCCCATTGCCCTTCTCATCAGCCCGCCGTGACTGCTCTTGGTGTCTGAATCAGTGAATATTGCCAAATAGTTCAACCAAGTGAAACTGCACCTCATATATGCCCTTAGATAGCTGGGTGCGGGTGAAGAGCAATAATTTTGATTTGGGTCCCTGACTCAGGACTTTAACATGGGAGCCTTATGATCTGTAAAACACCTTGCCAATAATTAGCAGTGTACTTGCCAAAGGAGCCATATGGTGGTGTTGGGGTATGGGAGGAGAAGGGCTAAATTTTCCAGGAGATAATATTATCTTGTCATAAATTGTTAATGAGTGATTGATCTGACAGTTATCAGGCTTTAATACTGAATTAGTATTATCTCCTGTAAATAGACCCCTTTAACTGGTTCATTAATATGTGGCAACTTTGCAATTAAATGACATGCAATCACCTTAAGACTGGTTGGGAAACATTTATAAGTTGCATGATGTTTCAGCCAGAATTGTTCAATGCCCTCATTTTTGACACTGCTACAGCTGCCATTGAAGTGGAGTGAACCTTTGTCAAGTAGCTCATGCAGATGTTGGTGCTGTGCAGACATATATGAATCATACCTGGTAGTGCACTTTAGTGCACTGGTGATGGCACAGGAAGATGAAACAAATTGTCATTAAGTTGCGCTTTTAATGTGGAATTTACAAACATCATTCATAGGAGAGTTATCAAAAAAAAATGAATTGGCATCGAACTATGTATGGAAATGATCAGGACAGGTGAACAAAAGATTGATGAAAGACACCAGCTTTTTTCTATGTTGTTATTGAGAAATGAATATGAATACAGGATGCCTGGCCCATCTGATCCGAAGGCTGAGGTTCAGTTTAACCCGAACAGTTCTCTTCATTGGAGCCCTCAACTACGGACTTATTGCCCACGCTGACACGCGTTGTAGCATGTATCATTCCAAACTATCAAAGCAAATTCAACACAAACTGCTCCCCTCCGCCCCTGTCCTGTGACTGCTACTCCCACAGCCAAAGCCCGCAATTGAATGTGAACCCCATTATCGTCATTTAGAGTCAGAGAGTCATTGAGACATCTAGTGGAACCAAACTCTTTGGTACAACCTTTCCGTGTTGATCAGATTTCTTAAATTAATCTGGTCCCATTTGCCAGCACTTGGCCCTATCCCTCTAAACCCTTTCTAGTCATGTACCCATCCAGATGCCTTTTAAACATTGTAACTCTACCAGACTCCATCACTTCCTCTGGCAGCTCATGGGCAGGCTAAACAAAGACACGTACAGGAATTTCTAGAACCATGGCATTCAAACTGGAACTCCATTAACAAACATAGATTTGGACCCCATTTACCAACCTCTCAGAAACTGAACCAGAAGTGATATCACCCACCACAACAGACCGACACAGATAAACAGCAAACGGGACAGAACACCAATGCTTCATCAGAGGCTCCACTGATGATGTTACCCAGTATGGTGACGAAACATCTGAGGACAAATCTACCAACTCAGGGAGCAAATTTACAACCTGATCCACAACCTGACCTACAATTCTTCTCCATCTCAAACGACCACCTTCTGCATGAAAATATTGCCCCTTATGTTCCTTTTAAATCTCTCCTGTCTCACCTTAAACCTATGCGTTCTAGTTTTGAACTCCCCTACCCTGGGGAGAAGACCTTGACTATTCACCTCATCCATGCCAACGTATCTCCTGCAATGTCATGCACCATCCTGATCTGGCCTCATGTCTCTATTTCTTTATCACTCCTGGATACCAATCCTGCAATTCCTGACCCAGCAGCGTTCCCATCACGATAAGGTTCAAGATGAGAAGGGAAGGTTAATAAATGAGGAGAAAGTGAGGACTGCAGATGCTGGAGATCAGAGCTGAAAAATGTGTTGCTGGAAAAGCACAGCAGGTAAGGCAGCATCCAAGGAGCAGGAGAATCGACGTTTCGGGCATAAGCCCTTCTTCAGGAATGAGGAGGGTGTGCCAAGCAGGCTAAGATAAAAGGTAGGGAGGGAGGACTTGGGGGAGGGGCATTGGGAATGCGATAGGTGGAAAGAGGTTAATGTGAGAGTGATAGGTCGGAGGGGGGGGTGGGGGCGGAGAGGTCGGGAAGAAGATTGCAGGTCAAGAAAGCGGTGCTGAGTCTGAGGGCTGGGACTGAGATAAGGTGGGGGGAGGAGAAATGAGGAAGCTGGAGAAATCTGCATTCATCCCGTGTGGTTGGAGGGTTCCTAGGCAGAAGATGAGGCGCTCTTCCTCCAGGCGTCGTGTTGCCATGGTCTGGCGATGGAGAAGGCCAAGGACCTGCATGTCCTTGGCGGAGTGGGAGGGGGAGTTAAAGTGTTCAGCCACGGGGCGGTTGGGTTGGTTGGTGCGGGTGACCCAGAGGTGTTCTCTGAAACGTTCCGCAAGTAGGCGGCCTGTCTCCCCAATGTATAGGAGGCCACATCGGGTGCAGCGGATGCAGTAAATGATGTGTGTGGAGGTGCAGGTGAATTTGTGACGGATATGGAAGGATCCCTTGAGGGCTTGGAGGGAAGTGAGGGGGGAGGTGTGGGCGCAAGTTTTGCATTTCTTGCGGTTGCAGGGGAAGGTGCCGGGAGTGGCGGTTGGGTTGGTGGGGGATGTGGAACTGACGAGGGAGTCATGGAAAGAGTGGTCTTTCCGGAACGCTGATAGGGGAGGGGAGGGAAATATACCCTTGGTGGTGGGGTCTGGTTGGAGGTGGCGGAAATGACGAAGGATGATACGATGTATCTGGAGGTTGGTGGGGTGGTAGGTGAGGACCAGTGGGGTTCTGTCCTGGTGGCGATTGGAGGGGCGGGGTTCCAGGGCGGAGGAGCGGGAAGTGGAGGAGATGCGGTGGAGAGCATCGTCGACCACGTCGGAGGGGAAATTGCGGTCTTTGAAGAAGGAGGCCATCTGGGTTGTTCGATATAGGAATTGGTCCTCCTGGGAGCAGATGCGGTGGAAGCAAAGGAATTGGGAATATGGGATGGCGTTTTTACAGGGGGCAGGGTGGGAGGAGGTGTAGTCTAGGTAGCTGTGGGAGTCGGTCGGTTTATAGTAAATGTCCGTGTTGAGTCGATCGCCCAGATAGAAATGGAGAGGTCCAGGAAGGGGAAGGAGGAGTCTGAGACAGTCCAGGTAAATTTGAAGTCAGGGTGGAAGGTGTTAGTAAAGTGGATGAACTGTTCAACCTCCTCGTGGGAGCACGAGGTAGCGCCGATACAGTCATTGATGTAGCGGATGAAAAGACAGAGGGTGGTGCCAGTGTAGTTGCGGAAGATGGACTGTTCCACATATCCGACGAAGAGGCAGGCATAACTGGGGCCCATGCGGGTGTCCACATATCCGACGAAGAGGCATTCAGAGTGTGGCAGTCAGTTGAAGGAGGGTGTCAGTGGAAGGGTCAGTCAGTCGAAGGAGGGACACCCTCGTTCGACTGACTGAACTGGTCCTCACTCTGAATGCCTCTTCGTCGGATATGTGGACACCCACATGGGCCCCAGCTATGCCTGCCTCTTCATCGGATATGTGGAACAGTCCATCTTCCGCAGCTACACTGGCACCAGCCCACATCTTTTCCTCCACTACATCGATTACTGTATCGGTGCTACCTCGTGCTCCCACGAGGAGGTTGAACAGTTCGTCCACTTTACTAACAACTTCCACCCCGACCTCAAGTTTACCTGGACCGTCTCAGACTCCTCCCTCCCTTTCCTAGACCTCTCCATTTCTATCTTGGGCGATCGACTCAACATGGACATTTACTATAAACCGAACGACTCCCACAGCTACCTAGATTACACCTCCTCCCACCCTGCCCCCTGTAAAAATGCCACCCCATATTCCCAATTCCTTCGCCACCACCGCATCTGCTCCCAGGAAGACCAATTCCAATACCGAACAACCCAGATGGCCTCCTTCTTCAAAGACCGCAATTTCCCCTCAGACGTGGTTGACGATGCTCTCCATCGCATCTCCTCCACTTCCCGTTCCTCTGTCCTTGAACCCCGCCCCTCCAATCGCCACCAGGACAGAACCCCACTGGACCTCACCTACTACCCCACCAACCTCCAGATACATCGTATCATCCTTCGTCATTTCCGCCACCTCCAAACAGACCCCACCACCAAGGATATATTTCCCTCCCCTCCCCTATCAGCGTTCCGGAAAGACCACTTCTTCCGTGACTCCCTCGTCAGGTCCACACCCCCCACCAATCCAACCGCCACTCCCGGCACCTTCCCCTGCAACCGCAAGAAATGCAAAACTTGCGCCCACACCTCCCCCCTCACTTCCCTCCAAGGCCCCAAGGGATCCTTCCATATCTGTCACAAATTCACCTGCACCTCCACAAACATCATTTACTGCATCCACTGCACTCGATGTGGCCTCCTCTACATTTGGGAGACAGGCTGCCTACTTGCAGAATGTTTCAGAGAACACCTCTGGGACACCCGCACTAACCAACCCAACCGCCCCGTGGCTGAACACTTTAACTCCCCCTCCCACTCCGCCAAGGACATGCAGGTCCTTGGTCTCCTCCATCGCCAGACCATGGCAACACGACACCTGGAGGAAGAGCGCCTCATCTTCTGCCTAGGAACCCTCCAACCACAAGGGATTAATGCAGATTTCTCCAGCTTCATCATTTCCCCTCCCCCCACCTTATCTCAGTCCCAGCCCTCAGACTCAGCACCACCATCTTGACCTGCAATCTTCTTCCCGACCTCTCCGCCCCCACCCCCTCTCTGGCCTATCACCCTCACCTTAACATCCTTCCACATATCGCATACCCAACGTCCCTCCCCCAAGTCCCTCCTCCCTACCTTTTATCTTAGCCTGCTTGACACACCCTCCTCATTCCTGAAGAAGGGCTTATGCCCGAAACGTCGATTCTCCTGCTCCTTGGATGCTGCCTGACCTGCTGCGCTTTTCCAGCAACACAAGGTTAATAAATGAGTCCACTTCCCAAAAAGAAAATAATCCAAACTTTAGGAAGCTTTATACTGAATTTAATTCCAACTCTGGAATAATTAACTTCAAGGTGCATCTTGGCATAGTTAAATATTTTCCGCACGCACATTCCTCGACTTGCACAGAAATTCATCAATAAAGAATGTTTGTTTTGTTTTGAAGAAACAATGTAGAGCTGCTTCAGGGACAGAGGGGACTGGGAGCTTCACAATGAACACAGGTGTGTGGCAGCAGGTAAATGATAGGGAGCACAAGGGTGGCATTTTCGATCTGTTTTTAGCTCTGGATTTGGCAAAAATACAAAAAGAGGATAGAGGAAGAACAACTTGCAGTTAAATTTTGCTTTATATGTGGAATATATAAATATCATTTGCAGGAGAGTTATCAGAAAAAGAATTGACATTGAGCAAAGTAGGAAAGTATTCAGAGAGGCGAATGAAAGATTGGTGGAAGAGGTCAGCTTTAAGGAATGCTGTAAAGGAAGAGAGGTGTGTGGAGAGGCTTACTGGGTGAATTCAGGAGCTCAGGGCCTTAATTGCTGTAGATTAATGAGAATATATATGTTCATGAGATAATGATGTATATGTTAGTGACATCAGCCATCACATGAAAGAACTGTACAAGACGGCTATACTGCAGGGATCAGAATTCTGTTTATAGGAACTCAAGCATCACAGAATGGTCCTCTTTGATACGTTAGGTACAGCGATGCAGCAAAATCAAAATTGGGACTGTGCAGTCTAAGTGAGCAGCCTCTACAGTGTAGGACCGAATCCTGACACCCAGACCTCACGGTAGGCAGAATGCATGAGGACTGGTCAACCAAGGGTCATGGCCATGGAGATCGATCATTCTGTGGTGTCAACTCAAAACAATATCTATAGCCATTGCCACTGAATGCAGAGAGCTTGGAGTGCAGTAGAGTTGAAGTTGTGAAGAGGGAGAGGGAGATGGTCAAACACAAAAATGAGAGTTTTGAACTTGAGGTGTTGCCAGATTGGGGACTGGTCTAAATAGGGTGAAGGGACTATCAATTTGGAGAGGTCACTAAAGCAGCATTTCTTCAGCTCTCCAAGGCTCGAGCTAATATTTGAACCTCTATCTGAATTCCAGTAATCAGGGATCAAAGCAAGTACAAATTTGAGGTAAAACAAGAACAGAAATAACTGGAGAAACTCAGCAGGTCTGACAGCATCTGTGGAAAGAAAGCAGACATTTTCTGAATCCAGTGACCCTTTTCAGATGCTGCCAGACTTGCTGAGTTTCTGCAGCAATTTCTGTATTCATCTCATATCTTCAGTGTCCTCAGTTCTTTGTTTTATATTATTTGTGAGTTTGAAGTTTGTACACTTGAGGTACATACATGGATTTCAGCAATGTGTTGTCAGCTGGTGGGCACAATCTAACAAAATTACTCCTCTGAACAATGGAGATAGTTATAATCTTCCCCAAAAGTATTTACATTTTGCTCTTACAAAATGGATCAATTTTGTGACTCATGATACTTTTCAATGTTGTGCTGGTAAAAGGAAAGGATCCATCTGAAATCTTGCCAAAAATCAGGAAAGAAAGTAAAGGAGAATTGCATTCATGAAACACCTTCACACACATCGCTGAGGAATGCTTCAACATGTTTTACATACAGTTAATTAGGAGAAGGCGCAGTGATTGTTATCATGTAAGAATATGGGAGGACATTTTGTGCATTGTACAATTGCACAAAAGAGATTGGTTATAGTAGCAATAGTTTTTGTTTGACAATACTAGTGTTACTGGGAAAATCCAGACTCATTAGAAAGTATGATTGAGTCTTTGGGTAAATGACTGACGAGCTAGATTGAGTCTGTTTTAACATTTCATCTGAAGTGTAACACCTTAGTATTGGAGTTAATTTTTAAATGAATTGAACTGAATAGATGCAAAGTTATATATAAACATAAAGACTTGTATAGATTCCCGCTTAGAAAACACCTAGACGCTGTGCTTTGTCCTGCTCTCCACCGAGTAAAAACGTGATATCTAGGAAAGGTGCAAAACAAATGGGAGGGGTAATGCAACAATTGAGAGGTTATATTTAGCAGAAAACACCTACCAAGTTGATTGTGTTTCTCTTTCGAAAAGAATGGGTGACATGATTGAGATCATCGGTGAGACCAATCTGGACAATTCTGTGTACAGTGCTTACAGAAGGATGTAAATGTATTGGAAACAGTGAAGGTTTACGAGACTAACACCTGGAATGGACAGGTGCCTCAAGAAGAAAACTCAGACAGGCTAGGCATGTCGCTGCTGGAGTTTAAAAGAGCAAGAGAAAATTGGGTTAAACGTATAAAAGCTGAGGGGCCTTGATAGGGTGGTTGTGGATATGAGATAATCGAGAATGAGAGGTCACTGTTTCAAAATAAGAGGCCACTCATTCAGGGCAGAGAGAAGGAGATTTTCATTTCTCACAGAGGGCTGTGAGTCTCTGAAACTCTCTTGATCAAAAGGCATTGGAACCAGAATCCTTGAATCTTTGAGGCAGAGGTAGATGAGCAAGAGGGGGAAAGTTTTTCAAGAATACGTAGGACAGTGGATTAATCAGATCAGCCACAGTCATATTGAATGGTGCAGCAGACTCAAGGGGCTGAATGGTTTACATCTTCTCTATTCTACATGTTGCTATGATAATGTGCAGCAGAATTATAAAGTGGTTTGATAAAGTAGAAATAGAGAAAACATTTTTACTCTTGGGGGAGTTCCATTCTATAAAGGTGAGAAATATAAGATATTAGTAAAAAACACAACTCAAGAGAAACATTTTAACTCAAGTGTGTGGTTAAATTGTTGAATTTGCTTTTACATGGAATAGTTGAAGTTAATAGCATAAGTGCATTTAATGGGAAGCTAAACTAATACTTAAGGGAGAAATATATAGAAGATAATACGGATAATGTAAGGTATAGTCAGGTTGGAATAAGCTCGATAGGAGCATAAATGCAAGCAGAGACTAGTTGGGCTGAATGGCCTGATCCTGTCTTGTAGACTCTAATTCTGTGTACTGAAGCCCACTCCTTTGTGTTGTACTGTTGTTCAGTTGAGACTATTCATTCTGTCGAAAACATTAAAAGAAAACTTACGTTTTGTACATAACCAGGCTCAGTGGTTAGCACTACTGCTTCACAGCACCAGGGACCTGGGTTCAGTTCAACCTTGTGTGACTGTGTAGAGTTTGCACATTTTTCTCCCCCACCCCCGGCTTACGTGGGTTTCCTCTGGATGCTCTGGTTTCTTCCCACAGTCCAAAGTTAGGTAGATTGGCCATGGGAAATTGTCTGTCATGTCCACAGATGTGCAGACTAAGTGGTAACTATGGAGTTACAGGGATGGGGTAGGGGCTTGGGTGTGGGTAGATGCTCTTTTCGGGGGTGGGGGGGGGTAGGTGGAATCAATACAGACCCAATGGGCCAAATAGCCTCTTTCTGCACTGTAAGGGTTCTATGATTCTTTGTCGGCTTGAGACAGGAGTTCTGGTTCAGACATAGGCTACATAGTCAGTACAATGTTACCTTTGTAGTATTGATGAGGAGGGTCAAGAAGGCTGGTGTGGGGGATGGTGGAGAGAGTGGAACCATGACCATTGAAATGTGCCACTAAATGTACAAATGTACTGAATGTTCCTCCTGAAAACTTTAAATGATGGAGAGCCACAAAGCTGGAGAGATTGAAGCGAGTTCTCTCACAAAGACATAGGAATCCCAGTTTAATTTATTGGCTGGAGAAAGTAGCAACTTGTATCTCCAGGAGCAGCAATTCAGCTGCCATCTGAAAAAGAATGAGGTTCCTGGACGAAGATGCATCTTTATAAATTTACGTTTATGTGATTTAGATCGGAGCTGTAAAGGAGCTGCCCACACACCTCCGGTGAAAGTGGCTCATTCAATCTGTTTTAATTAACCCCAGAACAGATTGATGTGATTTACCTTCAGCCCCAAAGGTTTGCACAGATCAAATCATTCATAGGATAACAATCAGTTTAAAGATGTCAGATGCTGCTGAGCCTGGCTGATCAGATTAGGTCATTACAAACAAATGGAATAGTGAGTAGAAGTTGGCTTGTGTGCCCTTCTCACTATCTTTTGCTTGCTTCCTTGTGATGCCTCCTTTTTCTGCCTTGCTTTGACATTTTTCTCCTCTCTCTCTCTCTCTCTTACCTTTCCTTCTCACTTACTATCCTGTTTTCTCTATTCCAGGTTCTTTCTTTCCCTTCAAAGTTTCTCTTTCTTTTGCTTTCTCTCTCCCTGATTTTTTTTCTCTCGCTTTCTCTTATTCTTTCTTTCTCTTTTCCTGGTTCTCTCCTTAGAGTCACAGACTTACAGAGATGAACAGCACGGAAACAGACCTTTCAGTCCAATTCATCCATGCTGACCATATATCCTAAATCAATCTAGACCCATTTGCCAGCATTTGGTCCATATCTCTCTAAACCCTTTCTATTCAAATACCCATCTAGATGTCTTTTAAATGTTGTACCAGCCTCCACAACTTCCTCTGGCAGCTTGTTCCATATATGCGTCACCATCCGAGTGACAAAGTTGTCCCTTAGATCTGTTATAAACCTTTCCCCTCTCCTGTTAAACTTATGCTGTCCAGTTTTGGACTCCACTACCATGAGGAAAAGACCTTGTCTATTCACCATATCCATGCCCCTCGTAATTTTATAAAATTCTATAAAGTCACCCCTCATCCTCTGACGCTCCAGGGAAAACAGCCCCAGCCTATTCAGCCTTTCCCTACAGCTCAAACGCTCTGATCCTGGCAACATCCTTGTAAATCTTTTCTGAACACTTTCAATTTCACAAGATCCTTCCGATAGCAGGGAGACCAGAACTGAATGCAGTATTCTAAAAGTGGCCTAATTAATATTCTGTACAACTGCAAAATGACCTTCCAACTCCTGTACTTAATGCACAAACCAGTAAAGGAAAGTGTACCAAATGCTTTCTTCACTATCCTATCCACCTGAGACTTTGCTTTCAAGGAGCTATGAATCTGCACTCCAAGGTCTCTTTGTTCAGCAACAGGACCTTACCATTCAGCGTATAAGTCCTACCCTGATTTGCCTTTCCAAAGTACAGCACCTCACATTTATCTGAATTAAACTCCTTGCGCCCATTGGCCCATCTGATCAAGATCCCATTGTACTCTGAGGTAACATTCTTCACTGTCTACTACACCTCCAATTTTGCTGTCATCTTACTAGCCATATCTCCTACATTCACAATCAAATCATTTATAGAAATAACAAAAAGCCATGGGCCCAGCATCAATCCTTGTGGCTCACCATTGGTCACAGACTTCCAGTTTGAAAGGCAATCCTCCACCACCACCCTTGACCCTCAAGACAGTTCTGTATCAAAATAGCTAGTTCTCCCTGTACTCCATGTGATCTAACGCTGCTAGTCAGTTTACTGCATGGAACCATGTTGAATGCCTTACTGAAGTCCATATAGGTCACGTCCACCACTCTGCCTTCATCAATCCCCTTCATTACTTCTACAAAAAATTGAATTAAGTTCATGAGACATGATTTCCCACCCACAAAGCCATGTTGACTGTGTCTAATCAATCTTTGCCTTTCCAATTAAATGTACATTCTCTTTTTCTTGCTCTTTGCCTCTTTGTTTCTCTGGTTCATTCGCTCTTTTACTCTCTCACTCAGGTGAAAGTGAGGACTGCAGATGCTGGAGATCAGAGCCAAGATTAGAGTGGTGCTGGAAAAGCACAACAGGTCAGGCCACATCCGAGGAGCAGGAAAATCTATGTTTTGGGCAAAAGCCCTTCATCACTCTCTCACTCAGATGAGTTAAACAGGATTCCAACACCATTCTCCATTTATTTATATAACACTTAAAATTCTCTAAACATTCCCTAACACTTATCAGACTCTTTCCTAGAGAAAGAAATGTTTAGCCACATAACGAATTATCAGGTCAGGTGACCAAAACCTTGGTCAAAGAGGTCATGTTGAGGAGTGATTTGAAGAAGCCCTTAGGTAGTTTGGAATGGTCAGTCAGGGTGGATGCACTTAACTGTTGAGAAGCATACAAAGGCTTGAACAGAAACAAAAGCTGTTGGGAGAGGGATGCAGAGTTGAAGAGTGGTGGGTCTGCTGATTAGAATAGAGTCATACAACTGTACAGTATTGAAACAGACCCTTTGGTCCAGCTCATCCAAGCCGACCTGATATTCCAAATTAATTTCCCATTTGCCAGCATTTGGTCCAAATCCCCCCAAACCCTTCCTGTTTAAGAACCCATCCAGATGCCTTGCATACCATGGAGTCACTGGCAGATGGGATCCTTCCCTTCCCTTTGTGAAAAACGTGCAACTGAGTCAGCTGACCTTTCTCCATGCCAATCTGAATCTTCTGAAATTGTCTCCTTGCTACAATAGGGTGGGTAGTGTGCACAGCTACTTGCTCCACTTGTACCTTTCGGCACTTGTTGTGGTGCACCTTTTAAGTGGGTGTGGTTATTCTTTCTCAATACGAGAGGAGAGCATGATACAATGCATCATGGGATTCAAACTTGGCTTGCTCAGCTGCCAACTCAGATATATGTACAAGTTCTCCAACTGTGTAAGATAACCAGCTTCCCGATCCTTCACACATGAACCAAAAACAGAAATTGCTCGAGAAAGTCAGCAGGTCTGACAACATCTGTGGACAAAGAAGCAGTTAATGTTTCGAGTCCAGTGACCCTTTTTCAGGAACGTGAATCTCTGTATTTGCCGGGTTAACCATTCATGTGTATGTGTTTGTGGGTGGGTGTGTGTATGTGGTTGTGAGTGTGGATGTGTGCGTGTAGGTGGGTGTGTATGGGTGGCTGTGTGTGTGTGTTTGGGTGTATGTGTGGGTTGGTGAGTGTGAGTGTGGGTAGGGTCTGACTGTGGGTTGGTGGGTATGTGTGGATGGGGTGTGAGTGTGGGTTGGTGGGTGTGGGTGGGGTGTGAGTGTGGGTTGGTGGGTGGGGTGTGAGTGTGGGTTGGTGGGTGTGGGTGGGGTGTGAGTGTGGTTTGGTGGGTGTGGGTGGGGTGTGAGTGTGGGTTGGTGGATGTGGGTGGGGTGTGAGTGTGGTTTGGTGGGTGTGGGTGGGGTGTGAGTGTGGGTTGGTGGGTGTGGGTGGGGTGTGAGTGTGGGTTGGTTGCTAGGAGTGGGTGGGGTGTGAGTGTGGGTTGGTGGGTGTGGGTGGGGTGTGAGTGTGGGTTGGTGGGTAGGAGTGGATGGGGTGTGAGTGTGGGTTGGTGGGTATGTGTGGGTGGGGTGTGAGTGTGGGTTGGTGGGTGTGGGTGGGGTGTGAGTGTGGGTTGGTGGGTGTGGGTGGGGTGTGAGTGTGGGTTGGTGGGTGTGGATGGGGTGTGAGTGTGGGTTGGTGGGTTTGTGGGGGTGGGGTGTGAGTGTGGTTTGGTGGGTATGGATGGGTGTGAGTGTGGGTTGGTGGGTGTGGATGGGGTGTGAGTGTGGGTTGGTGGGTGTG
This sequence comes from Chiloscyllium plagiosum, assembly GCF_037043375.1. Lineage (NCBI taxonomy): Eukaryota > Metazoa > Chordata > Chondrichthyes > Orectolobiformes > Hemiscylliidae > Chiloscyllium > Chiloscyllium plagiosum. The sequence continues at coordinate 10,042,829 of NW_028270167.1, forward strand.
GGTGGGGTGTGAGTGTGGGTTGGTGGGTGTGGATGGGGTGTGAGTGTGGGTTGGTGGGTGTGGATGGGGTGTGAGTGTGGGTTGGTGGGTTTGTGGGGGTGGGGTGTGAGTGTGGTTTGGTGGGTATGGATGGGTGTGAGTGTGGGTTGGTGGGTGTGGATGGGGTGTGAGTGTGGGTTGGTGGGTGTGGGTGGGGTGTGAGTGTGGGTTGGTGGGTGTGGATGGGGTGTGAGTGTGGGTTGGTGGGTTTGTGGGGGTGGGGTGTGAGTGTGGTTTGGTGGGTATGGATGGGTGTGAGTGTGGGTTGGTGGGTGTGGATGGGGTGTGAGTGTGGGTTGGTGGGTGTGGGTGGGGTGTGAGTGTGGGTTGGTGGGTGTGGATGGGGTGTGAGTGTGGGTTGGTGGTTTTGTGGGGGTGGGGTGTGTGTGTGGGTTGGTAGTTTGGTGTCTTGATGTTTATCCAACAAGTGAACTCAAGCACCAAGTATACTGATAGGACTAGAATGGAGGGTCTGTTGAAAGAATTTAAACAATTAAGAACTAAATTTAAAAAAAACTTCCAAAGCAATAATTTCAAGATTACTACCTGATCCATGGACCAACTGGCGTTGGGCAAATAATATCAAGGAGTTAAATGATTGATGGGGGAGAAATGGGTTTCAATTCATGGGGAATAAGGATTCTGGATTCGAGTGGTGCTGGAAAAGCACAGCAGTTCAGGCAGCGTCCGAGGAGCAGGAAAATCAACGTTTCGGTCAAAAGCCCTTCATCAGGAATACAGGCAGTGCCTGAAGTATCTGCAGTCATTGTTTTTACCTCATGGGGAATAGGTGGAGCTTTAGTTTAAGCACACTCCATAATACTCATGTCACTGATTAATGGCTCACCATATTCCTACACCCAATTCTCACCTAATTAACCTTTCATTAATATGTTCATCACCTGTTCTCTCATTTGGTCAGGTCTTAGGCATTCCTTCAGCCCATTTTCAGTGATTACATACTGGGATAGAAGGGAGCTGTTCCACTTTGATGGGCTTCACTTGAACAGTGCTGGGACCAGTATCCTGGTGTACTGAATAACTAGGGCTGTAGAGAAGATTTTAAAATTAAATAGAGAGTGGGAAAGTTATGTAGAGGGGAGACTTAGGCTTATAAAACAAAAGGATATGACAGCACTGCTGAGACAGAGTGGGACAGGAAGGATCAGAGTGTACAACCATTTGAAAAGAATAGCATATAAGATCAAAGGAGATGAGAGGGACAATGGTAAAAACTGCATGATTAATGGCTCATTACTTAGATGCATATAGCATTTAGAACAAAATAAATGAATTAGTGGCACAAATAAAGGTTAACGGGTATGATCGTATAACCATTTAGAGAGGTAAAACGATCAAAGCTGGGATCTAAAAATTTTGGGGTGCGTGACTTTTCAAAATGACAGAAGGGAAGAGCTTTGCTAACATGTGATAGAATAAACATGATATTAAGAGACAGAGGGTGGTGGGAAATGGTTGTTTTTCAGACTAGAGGCCTATGACCAGCAGTGTTCCTCAAGATTGGTGCTGGGTCCACTGTTTTGTGATTTGGATGATAATATAGGAGACGTGGTTAGTAAGTCAGTGGGTGACACCAACATTGGTGTTATAGTGGACAGTGAAGAAGGCAGTCTACAAATACAAAGGGATCTTGATCGATTGGGTCAGGGGGCCAAGGAGTGACTGATGGAGGTTAATTTAGATAAATGTGAAGAATTTTGGTAAGATGAACAAGGACCAGACTTATGTAGTTAATGATAGGGCCCTGGGGAATGTTGTTGAACAGAGGAACCTAGGGGGTCAGGCACATAGTTCCTTGAAAATGGCATCACAAGGAGACAGGGTGATAAAGAAAGTGTTTGGCATGTTTGCCTTCCTCATTAGAGCATTGAATATCTGAGCTGGGTGTCATATTGAGGCTGTATAGAACATTGGTGAGGCCACTTTTGGAGTACTGTGTATAGTTCTGTTTTCCCTGCTATAGGAAAGTTGTTATTAAATTGCAGAAAATATTTACAAGGATGTTTCTAAGACTCTAGGGTTTGAGTTATAAGGGTAGGCGGTGATGTTTCTCAGTGGGAGTTTGAGGGGTGACCTTATAGAGGTTTATAAAATCACAAAGGGCATAGATAAGGTGTATTTGCAAAGGTCTTTTTGGTAGGAGAGGTCAAAACTAGAGGGCATAGTTTTAAGGTGAAAGGAGAAAGATTTAAAAGAGACCTGAGGGTGTTTCTTATGTGGAATGAACCTCAGAGGAAGTGGTAGATGCAGGTACAGTTTTAAAATTTACAAGACATTTGAATAGGTACATGAATAGGAAAGGTTTAGAGCAATATAGGCCAGCTGTAGGCAAATTAGACTAGCTTAGTTTAGTTTGGGAAAGCTGATTGTTATGGATGTGTTAGACCGAAGTGTCTATTTCCATGCTGTATGACTCTGACTCTATGAATCTTTCTTCTTGGATCAGAAGACATAGAGTTCGTGTGGGGTTGAGGTAAGAAATAACCATGGAAGAAGTAACCATGAGGAATTAATTAGTATTTTTGAGAGAGTTTCCTGGAACAGTATATTGTAGATCCAGGGATCAGGCTAAATTAGATCTGGTATGAGGCCAGTTTAATTAATGATCTGAGTAAAAGGTCCTGAAGGAAATAGAGGCCATAATAGGGTAGAATTTATAGAATTCAGATTGAGAGTGAGAAACTTGATTTGCAACACCTGAGCTAAACCTAAGGGTAATTCCAAAACAGTGAGGGTAGAGTTAGCTGGCCTGGCCTGGAAAAGGAGGTAGCAAAGATAGTTGATGAACAATGGCGGAATTCTAAGAAAATGTTGTGAGTCATGAACTAAAAATATATCCCAGTGAGAAAGGATTATTGTAGTAAGACAATGAGCCATGTTTTACCAAGGAAGTTAAGTATTGCAAAAAATTGAAAGACAAATAAATACAATATGCTAAAGATTAGTCAACCAGAGATTGGGAAAGTTTTTTAAAAGAAAACCGAAAAAAACCAAGAAGATAAACTTTGAGGGTAAGCTAGCAAGTGGTGTAAAAATAGCTTCTTGAAATATTCCTGCAGAAAGGAAGATGAAAGGCCAAATGGAACAAAGGAAGAGAATAAATATAATAATTACTACAAGGCACAAAGTACCAGGGCACCGATTGTTAATGGTTGATAATTGCCAGCCATCTAATGGTGGATTATTCTCCTGTTGCTGACGGCTTGCGTGCTCGAATGTTAAAAGATACTGCTATCGATCTTCCAGGGATTCTTAGATTCTGGAAAAGTCCAAGAGAATTGGAGAACTGCCATTTTTATGCCTTCTCTCAAGGGAACAAAGAACAAGTAATATATGCCAGTTATCTTAACATTGTGAACATGTTAGTCTGTTATAAATGATGTAATAACAGTATATTTAGAAATCATCTAATTAAACAGACTGAACATATAGGGAAAACCCATGCCTGAGAAATATATTAGAATTCTTTTGAGGAGGTAACAAATAGGATAGATAAAGGGTAACCATTAGGTGTAATATATTTGGGTTTCCAGAAAACATTTGATAAGATAGTCATGATTAGAAGATGCCGGTGTTGAACTGGGGTGGACAAAGTTAAAAATCACACAACTCCAAGTTATAGTCCAACAGATTTATTTGGAAGCACTAGCTTTCGGAGCGACGCTCCTTCATCAGGTGGTCGTCTTAACAATCTTGTACTCCACAACCACCTGCTCCAAAAGCTCGTGCTTCCAAATAAACCTGTTGGACTATAACCTGGTGTTGTGTGATTTTTTAACTTTGATAAAGTAGAATACGTAAGTCTTCCTAATAAGGTAAGAACCAGTGGTTTTGGGGAGTAAATATATTATTGTTATTATGATGGATAGAAAATTGGCTGACTATTGGAAGATAAAGGATTAGGATAAAGGGGACATTTTTATGATGGGAATTTGTGACAAATACACTTCCACAAGAATCAGTGTTAGGGCTGTAATTATGTACAATATGTATTAATGACTTTAATGAGGGAGATTAAGAACATAAGAACTAGAAGTGGGAATAGGCCATCTGGCCCTTTGAGCCTGCTCTGCCATTCAGTAAGATAATGGCTGATCTTTTTGTGGACTCCGCTGAATTTGTCCTCTCACCATAACCCTTAATCACTTTACTGTTCAAAAATCTATCTTTGCCTTAAAAACATTCAACGAAGCAGCCTCAATTGCTTCACTAGTCAGGGGATTCCACAGATTCACAATCGTTCTTGGGTGAAGAAGTTCCTTGTCAACTCAGTCCTGAATCTGCTTCCCCTCCTTTATTTTGAGGCTATGCCCCCTAGTTCTAGTTTCACCCACAAATGGAAACAACCTTCTTACTTCTATCTTATCTATACCCTTCATAATTTTGTATGTTTCTGTATGATACCCCCTCATTCTTAAATAATACAGTCAATTTTTTTAGATAACTGAAAGGTAGTTGGGAAGGCAAGGAACCAGGATAACATTGAATCTGCAGAGAGACAGCAATAGGTTAAATGAATGGGTGAAAAGTTTTAGCAGGAAGAATAAGGGAGCTAAATATAATTTAAGGTGTTTGGATGTCCTCGTGTGTAAATCCCAAAGGCTAGCATAGACATTCAGCAGGTAATAGGGAAGGCAAATATATTGTTGATTTTTATTTCAAAGAGAACAGAGTATCAAAATAGGAAACACTTCCTACAGCGATACAAGACACTAGTCAGACGACACCTAGAATACTAGGCCATAAGAGGCTAAGGTAGACACATTTTAATCAATAAGGGAATCAAGGATTATAAGGGAAAGGCATAAGAGAAGATTTGAGGGTTATGCAGATCAGACCTGATCTCATTGAGTAACAGAGGAGACTTGATGGGCCAAATGGCCTACTTCTCTCCTTATTGTCTAAGGAGAGAGAATAAAAAAAAACACTACAATCTCCTATTGTATCCACACTGTATCCTTTTTCATTTTTGGCTCATTGACTTTTCCTCTCTTATGCTGGAGGACAGGGTTTTGTGCTGCGATTATTTGTTAAATACTCGAGGCAGAAAATTTGATTTGAAGAACCATTTTTCTCCCTCAAAAGGCCGAAGGGATTGTGTCTGTATAATCTGCCCTAAACTGTCTGGTGTCGCTTGCATTGCAATGCTGGTATCAGCATAGAAAAAGGGATTAGTGAACAAATGTCTGTGTGAAAGCTTTCATGGTTTGAAGGCCTTTGAAGCACAGTTAAGATTTGTGTGATGGGTCTGTTTTTTGTTTTGAAAGCAGAGTTGTAGAACAGGACCAATTGCTTGATAAATGTATTTGTATCAGTTTTGCCAGCCCCCTAATATTGCTTTCCTTCGTGTCTGCAGACCTTACATCAATGTTGGATTGGCTTATCTGATAATGCCATTGGCTTTGAATCATTGGTTTCAAGCTGTATTCCCGGACTCTACCTCATTATCTGGATGGATACTCTGGTTTGTAGTGAGAGAGCAGTGGACTGGATTGTCAGTTTAGATGGTATGATGTAGGTTGGTTTTAAAAAAAAACCTCTGCCCATGTTCTTTCACTGCTGTGCATGTGTGGGTAAAATTGTGTTCACAATTCCATTAAAACCCTATTAATTCTCCTCTTTTTATCTTATTCATCCTTGTTTTTCAAGAGCTGAGCACAAAATGTTCAGTTGACTATTCAGTGCAGTATGTAGTGAGGGAATAATAGTCTTTGATGATACGTTAGACCCATCTGAAGAGCAGGGGTATTATCCCCAGTGTCTCAGCCCACAGTTATCCCTCAACTCCTACTACCAAAGCAAATTGCTTAGTCATGATCACATTGCTATTTGTGGGAACTTGCTGTTCACAAAGCAGTAGCAATATTTCATTCATTACAACAACAACTGCCCTTCAAAGAATACTTCATTTGCTGTAAAATGCTATGGGAAAAACAGAGGTTGTGGAACTGGCTATATAAATGCAAGAGCTTCCCTGTATCATCTGTGCGTCAAAGATATCAAGGACCAATCCAGATTCATCACTGTAGGTCCTCCCCAGTCACTGGCTTCTGAGGCACCGGTTGTATAACACCCACGTGTGAGGAAGCATCAAATCTAGAAGTATCAAATCTAATTCAAGTGCTGACTCTCCAGTTGGTGCTTCATGTTGAAGTCACTCTTTGTTATGCAGCTCCAGGGATCAATGTTGAGAGCTGGCACAGACTTGATGGGCCGACTGGCCTTCTCCAGTGCTGTAACCAATCTATGGCTCCATGTACATGAAGGTTTGAAGTTACACATTGTGACTGTGTTTTGACCAACTTGGCAGTGGAGTGGGGCTCCCGTACCAGATCTTGTCCACTCTGTCCCGTATGTTTCTTTGCCTTTTGTGTGTGCTTTTTCTTTAAACTTGAAACTTTATAAACTTCCTCGGATGGAACTGGGGGAGGAGGTGAGTCCCGGACTGGACACCTCCATGGGGAGGCAAGGCACTTTGTGGGCTAGAGGCAAGACCTGCATGGTCTGGAGGCTAGGCGCATGCACAGACTGGGTGGAAGGAGTGTAAATTGAGTACTTTGTTTTTCCTTTTTATTCTTACAATGAGCTTTTCATTTATTATTTTTCTATTTTATACTAAATGCATAAGTATGTGGACCCAGCTACCTTGTACCAAAGATAGTGCTGTAAGTGGAAACATTGCAAACTTTTCACTGCACTCATGTGACAATAAAGCTAATTCAATTCAACTCAACTGTTCGATACCAAGAGCTGCACACTGGTGCCATTAAGAGCACTGTGTATGTGTAGCTGGGATTGACAAACTGGTCTCTAGAAAACCAATTAGGAGATAGTTCATCCATTGTAGATGCCTGGACTCCTGCAGTGTCTGCCAAAACCAATGGTGACTAGGCAGTCAGCTAGACAGCAGCAATGACATTCCAATGTTCAACACATCATCTGCCTCACCAAATACCTGTCTACCATCCTCAAGGCAAAAGTCAGGAGTGTGATGGAATGTCTCTACTTGTCTGGGTGAGTGCAGCTCTAACAACAGTTGAATTCAGCACCATTTAGGATAAAGCAGTCCACCATCTGTTACCTTCAACATTCACCACATGATGAGCTCCAGCGACCATCACAGTTCCTTTACCAGCACGTTTCAAACCTGTAGCCTCCAACATTCAGAAAGACAAGGGTGGCAGCTACATGGGAATACCTGCACCTTCCCCTCCAAACCGCACACCACCCTGAGTTGGAATTTTTCACTCGTTTCTTCACTGTCTTGCAGTCCAAATCCTGGAACACCCTTCCTAACAGCACCATATGGACTGTAGCAGTACAAGAAAGCAGCCTGAAACCATCTCCTCAGGCCAATGTGGGGTGAGCAATAAATGTTGACTTTACCATTGATTCCCACAGCCTGTGAGCAAATAAATAATATAAAATGCTTTGTATATTTCTCTATGCTTTATATAATAAGGGCATCAATAGAATTTAGGCTTGCAGCAGCATTTAACTGGCATAATACACTTGAACTGGGAGAAATAATCGATTTGGATAATGGCTTACTTTGTATTCATTGTCGATATTGCTTCAGACTAAACCAGAAGGGGTCCAGTGGTTAGCAGTGTTGCCTCGCAGCGCCAAGGACCCAGGTTCGATCCCAGCCTTGGGTGGGTGACTGTCTGTGTTGAGTTTGGACATTCTCCCTGTGTCTGTGTGGGTTTCCTCTGGGTGCTCCAGATTCCTCCCACAATCCAAAGATATGCAGGTTAGGTGAATTGGCCATGCTGAATAACCCATAGTGTGTTCAGGGATGTATAGGTTAGGTGCCTTAGTCAGGGATAAATTACAGTAATAGGGGAATGGGTTTGGTGGGATACTCTTCGGAAGGTTGGTATGGACTTGTTGGGCTGAAGGGCCTGTTTCCATGCTGTACGGATTCTGTGATTGCAAGAAACAGATGGGCACATTTTTGGAGTGCATGCCATATGGTATATTTAAATCTTTATTGCTGTGTTAAAACTTTTTAAAATCATTGGTTAGTTAGATGGAGCATTGTGTACAATTCAGGGCATTGCACTTTCAGAAGGATGTCAAAGGTTTAGAGGATGAAGAGGAAATTAGTATCTGGAAGTGATGGGATAGGCAGCATGGATTCAATCGGGAGAATGTGGTTTGACAGACTTCATTGATTTTTTTGAGAATGTCACGAAAATGGTAGGCAGTGGGAATGCAGTGAATGTAGTAGATCTAGATTCTTTAAAGATTTGCACATTGGAGTTTGCACGTTCTCGCTGTGTCTGCGTGGGTTTCCTCCCACAGTCCAAAGATGTGCAGGTTAAGTGGACTGGCCATGCTAAATTGCCCACAATGTCTCAGGATGTATAGGGTAGATGGATTAGCCATGGGAAATGCAGGGTGACTGGTGTGGGGGAGGTGGAGGATGTGTTGATAGATTGCTCTTCAGAGGGTTAGCGTGGGCCAAATGGCCTGCTTCCACACTGTAGGGATTCTATGGTTTTGGATAGAGTGCATTATAATCGATTACTGAAGATCAACGAATGTGGAGTCAGGAGACAAGTGGCAGAATGGATTACTATCTGACCTATTTTTATATTATTTCATGGGATGTGGGCATTGCTGGCCAGATTAACATTTATTGTCTTTCTATAATTGTCCTGGAGAAGGTGGTGGTGATCCATTTTCTTGAAATACTGCAGTCCTTCGGGAGAAGGAAGCTGCACAGTCTGTTAGGAAATCCCAGGATTTTGAATTGACCAAGCAGCAATGATGAGGTGATGATATGGTTCCAGGCCTGCATGATCTGAGGCTTGGTGGGCAACCTCTAGGTGATGGTGTCCCCATGTATCTGCTGTCCTTGTTCTTCTGGATAGTGGAGGTTGTGGGTTTGGAAGGTGCTATCAAAGGAACCTTGGTGAGCTTCAAGCAGAAAACGGTGGGAGTAGAGGGAAGCTCTTAAGATTTGTTAAAATTATGAAGTAGTATCCCATAAGCATCAGTACTGAGATAAGTATTCACAATTTCAATTAACAATTTGGACTTTGAATTCTAAAATTGAATGTTTAAATTTTTGGATGACAGTAGATTGAACAGGGAAGAGTCACTGCTGAGGAGAATTGCAACAAATTCTAACAAGAACATTACTAAACTTGTAGAATTGACAAACAATTAACAAATTAAATTCAATACAACTCAAAGCAAGGTACAGTTCGAGAAGAACAAGGGATTCCCCTAATTACTTGGAAAATATCAGTCTAGATGGGTGTAGGGTCAAAGGGATCTCTCAAAATACACTAATCATTAAATAAATGTGCCATAAGCTAGCAAGGTCATGATATAAGCAAACCTAGTGCTTAGTTTTATTTCTGGAGAGATGTCAATGAAAAGTAGGCAAGTTATACTGAGCTGTGTCAAAACTTGATCTTATATTTAAGTGTGCCGCATGTGGCGGTCATCACTATATTATCAAAAGATAGGGATAATGAGAGGGTATAAATGAGATTGACAAGGATGAGAACAGAGTGGATAGGTTTACTTATGAGGAAAGGATTGACAGACTGGGTCTCTTCTGTATTGAAAAAATGAAGGCTGAGAGGTGACTTGATTGAGGTCTCAAAACGATGGACAGCTTTGATAATGTGGATAAAGAAAGAAGGTTTTCTCTTGTGGGGTAGGCTATAATCAGAGGCCATTGATATAAGATATTCCTGATTGGATTTCTTGGGGACTTTGAAAGAAACCTCTTCACCCAAAGTGTGGAGAGAAAGTGGACTTTGCTAGCACAGGGTGCATTAAGAGGAAAGTGTGCAACAGAGAAGGGAAAGAAGAGTTACAATGGGAGATCTGGATGAGAAAAAGGAAGGGAGGAGGCTGAAGTGCAGTACAGATTTGTTGAGCTGATCAGCCTATTTCTATGCTGCACTTCCTGTTTACTCAGATATCAGTAATACCCAATGTCAGCTATGTGGAGACATCAAGAAAACTGGGATTGGTTTATATAAAGCAGAGAAATGTTAAGTGGAAATGTAATAGAGGTGTACAAGGTCATGGGTACTGTGTATAATTCTCGTCGTCCTGCTATGGGGAAAGATATTATTAAATAGGAGAGGGTTCAGAAAAGATTTGCCAAGATGTTGCTGGGGCTTGATGGTTTGAGTTACAATGTTAGGCTGGGATATCTTTCACTGGAGTTTAGGAAGTTGAAGGATGACCTTATAGAGGTTGATAAAATCATGAGGGTCATAGATAAAGTGAATAGTAAAGGTCTTTTCCCTAAAGTGGGGTAAGTTCAAAACTAGGGGGCATATTTTTAAGTTGAGAAAAGAAAGAGTTAAAAGGGACCTGAGGGGCAACTTTTTCACACTGTGTGGTTTGTGTGCGGAATGAACTACCTAAGGAAGTGATAGATGCAGGTACAGTTGCAACATTTAAAAGACATTTGGTTAGGTATATGAATAGAAAACGTTTAGAGGGATATGGACCAAATGCAGGCAATTGGGAAACTTGGTCAACATGCAGTTGGGCCGAAGGGTATGTTTCTAAGCTGTTTGACTGTAGAACTGCTTCTGGCGACTGAAGTGAAATGAGATTGGATAGGTTTTTCAAAGACTTAGTGAAATAACTCCACAGAGGCTGGTATCCTGTCACCAAGTCACCATTCATTTACATGTGGTGAGTCCTTGGCACTGGTCCAGTTCCCTCAGAACAAGCTGAGAGTGCCAGGATGTCTGAAGCTCCTGTTTATGACTGTCAGTCAGGACTCCCTGATTGGTCCAGGTTAGCAGCCCCAATCAGAGAACTCATATTTTGAGGCCCACCAGGCTGACCCCCTTGTAGGGAGCACAGACCTGATGAGTTAAATAGCTTCTTTCTGTGGTGTATGATTCTATAATTAAATCTCAGCTATACTTAGTGTGCAACTTGTTTCCACAAAATTAAGGGATTTCCAGAAGGTACACTGCATATCATTTTGGAGCAGTAATTCAATGCTTGTTTGAACAAAGGCTTCCCTCCACCTGCTTGAAATTGACATTTTATTTGTCTTTCCTGAACCAACAATGACACACGCTTCTTGGCCAAACCTGGCATTGGCAGTCCTCAATTTGTCAGTTGAAAATTTGCTTCTCATAACCTTTTCTGTGGAGGAACATGAACTCTGGGCACACCGACCTCAGTTGTGGGTTGATCCAGTTTTTGAAGTCCATACCATGCATTTCTGTTAGTAACCCTCTGGACCAGCCCCAAGCAAGTGTAGTGGCTGTTGCGAAAGTAACAGTAGTTTGTGTTTTCCCTCACGCTACCCTGTCCTCTAAGATTTCCAGATTACGTGGTTTTTGTAGCACAGTAACAGGCCATTTGGCCTACATGCTCATTGCTGATATTTATGGGGAGGCAATGGCCTGGTGGAATTATCGTTGGACCATTAGTCCAGGGAACCTTGAATTCTGCCATAGCAGATGGTGGAATTTGAATTCAATAAATATTGGAATTAAGAGTTTAATGATGACCATGAATTCATTGCTGATTGTCGGGAAAACATCCAACTGGTTCCCTAATGTCCTTTCGGGAAGGAAATCTGCCATCCTTACCTGGCCTGGCCGACATGTGTCTCCAGAGCCACAGCAATGTGGTTGACTCTTAACTGCCCTCTGGGCTTTTAGGAATGGGCAATAAATGCTGGCCCAGCCAGCAATGTGCTCATCCTGTGAGAGAATTTAATTATAGTCCACACCAGCTTCATCTCCTCTTCATCTCACATTTCAAATGTGGCACAGCATTCTTTTTGAAAATCATTACCTTGAATTGGAGGGTGGTTTCCTGGTTGTTGGTGAGGGAGATAGGTGAACATCTCAAGTGTCATTTAAATTACAATAATTTCACATTGGAGTAGTAGAATTTCTTCCTGCTCTGATTCAATGCAGTTTGAGCTTTTATGTTTGGCAACTGCAGAGGGAAAGTTTTCCATGAAGATGGCATCTCTCAGTTCTTTGATAATGCTGCTATACACTTCCTATCAAGAGGGCAGTTAGATGAGCTATTCCGAGGCATTTTTTTGCCAGTGCCCATGTTCAAACTTACCAAAAGATCATAAGATGAAGAAGCAGAAGTAGGTCATTTGGCCCATTGAATCTGCTCCACCATTCAATCTCTGCTTCCCTACCTTTATTCCATAACCCTTAATTCCCTTACTAATTAAAAATATGTCCAATCACAGTCTTGAATATACTTAAAAGCCCAGTCTCCAGAACTCTCTGTCCTATGAAATTCTAAAGGTTCACTCCTATCTGAAAGAAAATATCTTCTTCATCTCCATCTTAATTGAGCGACCCCCTACTCTGAGCTTATGCCCTCTTGACTGTCCCACAAGTAAATATAATGTGTCCACATCTACTCTGATGAGCCTCCCAAGAGTCTTATCTATTTCACAAAGATCACATCTCATTCTTTTAAACTCCGGTGAATACACGCACAAACTGTACAACCTCTCTTCAGAAGGAGGTCCCCACATGCCTGGGACCAACCTAGTGAACCTCCTGCTGGAGTGTCTCCAAAGCCAAAGCCAAAATGTCTTTCTTTAGATAAGGAGATGAAAACTGTTCACAGGACAAACAAGTGCTTGAAGGTGTTCCTCTTCAGGGTCTGGTGCTGTATTGATGTAGAACATCAAGCTAAATCTGATCAATGAACTTGTAATATCGAGCTCAGATAGCCCCGTGCTATTATATATTTGCAATCATGATTTTCTTCTCCTGTTGATTGTCATGCTTGAATTTTTTTGAGAACTCACGTAGGATTGCAAACTCTGTGTGGACGTATTTACTGAGATGTTGTCACTGATGTCCCTCATTTAGTTCCCTATCATCTATTAATTGATGTCCATCTCACATTGCTTTCCAATGCCAGTTAAGAAATGGACATATTCTTCAATACCCTATTGATTGGTTGTTTTGTTGTTAATCAGGCAACTAAGTAACCATTTTTCATCTCTTCCTTATCCCAAAGGCACATCTCTTTTCCTCGCTGATCAATCTGAAGTAGCTCCTGTCCTTAAGCCTTCCATTGTAACCAGAGTTCACCTCATTAGCTGACAGTCTCTTCCATGAGACAATGACCCTGAGCTTATGAGTGGTGTCTTTGGTGTTAACCGTTGAAGTCTGGCTCCACATTCAGAACTGAGTTGAAAACTTGGTCAAATTGGAAATTTAAGTAGTTCCATTTGAATATTGAATCATAATATCAAAAAATCCTACTCTCCCTTTGTTCAGTCACACTGAATCCTGACCTAATTGGATTTGAATATGATGGATGTAGTCTAGGTTTAAATGTTTGCTTTTCACTTGCTGTGGCTGCATGTTATATAACATTAGAATTACAAACAATGGAAGGAACTTCAGGACTGAACTGAGGTCTTTCACATGAGCTTGTAAATGCTTTGATTCTTGACAGCTCATGGTTCGATTAAGATTTAGTAATAGCTTTGCAATCTGTACCCTTGATTATAACTTTATAGTATTTAAGGTATTCAGTGTGATTTTTAATGCAAATGTTTCCCTTTAATTGAATTATTGCAGAATAATTACTCAGCACTTTTACTCCACTCTCCTCAATATTGCTGATTTATGCTGTGGTTTGGCCTCAAATCTGGAACTGCATTAATTCTTAATATGTGAATCCTAGCAAGCTAACTAGTTATTTTTTCTCAATGTTTTATAATCAAATGAACCCTTGTTCTGACTGGATGTTTATAAATATTTACTTGCTAGCTGAGGTCATTAATAGCAATCTATATACAGAGCCCTGACGAATATCTATCCTCTCACTCAAGCACTGGGGAACTGACTCTAATTGTTAATTTTCAAGTGATCGACAACGCTTGATCGAGCAAGACTTAAGACCTGGTAACAACCTGGCCTTTTTTTGGCTTAGTGTTACAACTAAATTATGTGTTTGGTATTATGTAAGGTAATACTGTTAGATCCACCTGATCTGATGATGTTATAAGGAGATCAGTGGGGAAAAAGCAGAACATCTTAAGGTCTTGCAGGGTGAAGACCTATATTCACAGGTCAAATGTCTTAGTAACAATGTCTGATTTACAAATGTATCGTAAAATACATTTTGTTGAAGGCATGAGCCATTTCACCCTAAGAAGGTTTCTCTCTTCCACTGTACACCAAGTATACCCCAGACCTAATCAAGGAAGGTGGATGCTGGCACCAAGCTACACAGCCATGAGCTGGTAATGGTTGGCATTGTGCAACATCCAATACTTGTCAGTCAAAATATTGGAATAACTGCTTTTAAGTGTACTCAGGGAAAGAACAGAACTCAGGCACAAAACCCTTTATAATTATCCTCACAAATAATCATGAGACACACTCAAATAGTGAGGAGTCTACCGGGAGTCACAGAAAACTGGCCAAATGTGGTGGAAGGCTTGTGGACTCTTGTTCCTTCACTTCCCTTTTTGGTACTCTTATGTAGTTCCAATCCCACACGCCTGTTATGAATACCATAAATCCTGGGATAATAGATACTTAAGACTGTGTTGCAAGGCTTTTACACATCGGAGGGTTCAGGTACAGTCATCCATCACAAGAGTGATGTTCAAGCTCTTTATGAATAGTTTCTGTCATTTGAGCTTCATAATGTGCTGCGGCTTTAAAGTTCTCTGTTATGTATATTCTTTATTTTATCTATAATCTATATGAGATTTACTGGAGTATGTGATTCTGCTGAGGCTGTAACATTGGGAATTTTGGCTGAGCTGCTTAATGCTGATCTCCTAATGACCGATGGTAGGGCTGAGAATCTGTGATAGCCGCAGTGCACAGGGACAAATTAGCAGCTAGTGCATTGTGACATTGTACTTGAAGCAAGATTACATCATACTGTACTTTGGGCCTTTATACTATGATTAGTTCTACCTTGCGTGTGGTATATCACATTCAACATTATCAGCCAATAGAGAATGGTCCATAGAATCACTGCCCAGGTCAGCATCAATAAGAAATAAACAATGATCCCATCTCAGAAATTAATGCAAAGGCAGACATTGAGTGAAGATAGATTTAGCAGCTTATTTGGAGTTTATTCAAATATGGCCATCCATATATAGATAAGCATATTGGAGGTCACCAGTGAGAAATGCAAAGATTGGGAAACTGTGAGGTATATGAGAAAGCTTGTTCTATTTTAACACATGCAAGAGATGACAGAAGATTCTGACTTTAATGACCAGGCTCACTAAATGACAATAACAGAAGTGTTAGAGGGAAATGCCAGTGGAACTTCATCTTAACAAGGGGCAATGGTTCCAATAGGGAAGAGCAATTTAAAAACCGATTCCCAGGGTTGTCTTTTGTCAAGTGATGGTATCATGAAACATCACATCCAAGATGTTCATTTCCTGCAGTTACATTGTGTTTTATGATTCAGGATATTGAGCTTTGTTAACAGACCTGTCAAACACTCATACTAAAAGTTGTAGGTGGCATTGATTTAGAGTGATCAGTAAGTGGGTTTAGGATGGAGTTCATGAGAAAGTGTGATGCAGAGCAAAAACCCTCCAATTCTGATAATATGTCCTCTCCTAACCATGCAGAAGGAAGCATGAGCCACTAGAACATAGAACATTACAGTGCAGTACAGGCCCTTCAGCCCTCAATGTTGTGCTGACCTGTGAAACCAATCTGAAGCCCATCTAACCTACACTATTCCATTATCACATTCCATATGATTATCCAATGACCACTTAAATGCCCTTAAAATTGGCGAGTCCACTACTGTTGCAGGCAGGGCTTTCCACACCCCTACTACTCTCTGAGTAAAAAAACCTATCTCTGACATCTGTCCTATATCTATCACCTCTCAATTTAAAGCTATATCCCACATGCTAGCCATCAAGATCCAAGGGAAAAGGCTCTCACTGTCCACCCTATTTAATCTTGTGATCATCCTCTATGACTCTAATAAGTCACCTGTTAACCCTTTTCTCTCTAACAGAAACAGTCTCAAGTCCCTTATCTTTTCCCATAAGGCCTTCCCTCCATATCAGACAACATCCTGGTAAATCTCCTCTGCACTCTTTCCAGTCCTTCCTATAATGTGGTGACCAGAACTGTACACAACACTCCAAGTGCAGCCGCACCAGAGTTTTGTACAGCTGCAACATGTCCTTATGGTTCCGAAACTCAATCCCTTTACCAATAAAAGCTAACACGTTGTATGCCTTCTTTCAACCCTATCAATCTGGGTAGCAACTTTCAAGGATCTATGCACATGGACATCAGGATCCCTCTGCTCATCCACACTACCAAGAATCTTAGAATTAGTCCAGTAATCTGTATTCCTGTTCCTCCTTCCAAAATGAATCACCTCACACTTCTCCACATTAAACTCCATTTGTCACCTCTCAGCCCAGCTCTGCAGCTTATCTGTGTCCCTCTGCAATCTGCAATATCCTTCGGCACTATCTACAATTCCACCAACTTTAGTGTCATCCGCAAATTTACTAACCCATCCTTCTACGCCCTCATTCAGGTCATTTATAAAAATGACAAACAGCAGTGGCCCCAAAATGGATCTTTGTGGTACACCACTAGTAATTGAACTCCATGGATGAAAATTTCCCATCAACCACCCACCCTCTGTCTTCTTACAGCTATCCAATTTCTGATCCAAACTAATAAATCACCCTCACTCCCATGCCTCTGTATTTTTTGCAACCGTGGGGAACCTTATCAAATGCCTTACTGAAATCATATACACCGCAACAACTGCTTTACCCTCATCCACCTGTTTGGTCACCTTCTCAAAGAACTCAATAAGGTTTGTGAGGCACGACCTACCCTTCACAAAACTGTGTTGATTATCCCTAATCAAATTATTCCTTTCTAGATGATTATAAATCCTATCTCTTATAATCCTTTCCAAAACTTTGCCCACAACCGAAATAAGGCTCACTGGTCTATAATTGACAGGGTTTTCTCTACTCCCCTTCTTGAATAAGGGCACAACATTTGCTATTCTTCATTCTTTTGGCACTATTCCTGTAGACAGTGATGACATAAAGATCAAAGCCAAAGGCTTGGCAATCTCCTCCCTGGCTTCCTAGAAAATCCTAAATCTCATCTGGCCCAGGGGATTTATATATTTTCACACTTTCCAATTGCTAACACCTCCTTCTTGTGAACCTCAATCTCATCTAGTGTGATAGTGTGATAGTGTGGCCGAGCGGTCTAAGGCGCTGGAGTAAGGCTCCAGTCTCGACAGAGACGTGGGTTCGAATCCCACCGCTGCCACTTCTGCTGATCAACACCAACGACGCCGCTTATTCAAATGCGGTTTCGACCCCTGCTGCATTTCTGTTTGAAACAGAAGAAAAATGAGTTTGCTTCCCGTGGAATTAACTGTGGTGTGGTAAAGTGCCGAATTTTCAATTCCTGAAGAAGGGCTAATGCCCGAAATGTCGATTCTCCTGTTCCCTAGATGCTGCCTGACCTGCTGCGCTTTTCCAGCAACACATTTCCATCTCAATCTCATCTAGTCTGATAGCCTGTATCTCAGTATTCTCCTCAACAACATTGCCTTATACCTGTTTGAATACTGACGAAACATATTCATTTAGCGCTTCCCCCATCTGTTCGGACTCTACACACAACTTCCCACTACTGTCCTTGACTGACCCTAATCTTACTCTCGTCATTCTTTTCTTCCTGACATAGCTAGAGAAAGCTTTAGGGTTTTCCTTGATCCTACCTGCCAAAGACTTCTCATGTCCCCTCCTGGCTCTGCTTAGCTCTCTCTTTAGGTCCTTACTGGCTAGCTGTAACTCTCAAGCCCCCTAACTGAGCCTTCACATCTCATCCTTACACAAGCCTTCTCCTTCCTCTTGACAAGACTTTCAATTTCTTTAGTAAACCAGGGCTCCCTCACTTGACTACTTCTTCCCTGTCTGACAGGTACATACTAATCAAGGATACGCAATAGCTGTTCCTTGAACAAGCTCCACATTTCAATTGTGCCCATCCTATGTATCCTAAATCTTGCCTAATCACATCATAATTGCTTTTCCCCAACTATAACTCTTGGCCTGCAGTATATATCTATTCCTTTCAATTGCTAAAGTAAACATAACTGAATTGTGGTCACTGTCACCTACCTCCAAATCTAACACCTGGCTGGGTTCATTACCCAGGACCAAATCCAATGTGGCCTCACCTCTTGTTGGCCTATCTACATACTGTGTCAGGAAACCCTCCTGAACACATTGGACAAAAACTGACCAACTTAAAGTACTCGAACTGTAGCGTTTCCAATCAATATTTGGAAAGTTAAAGTCTCCCATAGCAACAACCCGGTTACTTTCGCTCCTATCCAGAATCGTCTTTGCTATCCTTTCCACTATATACTCTTCGAAGGGTCGATGTGGACTTGTTGGGCCGAAGGGTCTGTTTCCACACTGTAGGGAATCTAATCTAATCTAATCTCTGGAACTATTTGGAGGCCTACAGAAAATTCCCAATGGGGTGACCTCTCCTATCCTGTTTCTAACCTCAGCTCATACTACCTCTGAGAACGAGTCCTCATCAAACTTCCTTTCTGCCACCATAATACTGTCCGTAATATTGTAATACAATGCTACACCTCCCCTTTTACCACCTTCCCTGATTTTACTGAAACATCTCAACCCCGGAACCTGCAACAACCATTTCTGTGCTTGCTCTGTCCATGTCTCCGAAATGGCCACAACATCAAAGCCCCAGGTACCAACCCATGCTACAAGATCACTCATCTTATTCCGATGCTCCTGGCGTTGAAGTAGACAAACCACTTTCCTGCCTGCCTTGAAACCTTATTCATAATGTCACTACTGCCAACCTCCTACACACTGGAGCTACAATTTAGGTTCCCATCCCCTTTTTAATTAGTTTAAATCCTCCTGAAGAGCATTAGCAAATGTCCCTCCCAGGATATTGGTAGCCCTCTAGTTCAGGCATAGGCCATATCGTTTGTAGAGGTCCCACCTACTCCAGAATGAGCCCTACTTATCCAGGTAACTGAAACCCTTCATCCTCCACCATCCCTCTAGCAATGTGTTCAACTGCTCTCTCTCCGTATTCCTCGTCTCGCTAGCATGTGTCACAGGTAACAAACCAGAGATAACAACGCAGTTTGTTCTAGCTCCAGAGTACATTTTGTGCCCTTGTCATCTGCAGTGCTTCCTCTATGTGTTGCTCAACATGGGTGAGTATCGATTCATCAGCCGAAGGAAGACAGTACGTGATAGTCAGCAGGAGGTTTCCTTGCCCCTGTTTAACCTGAAACCATGAGATGTCATTGAGCCCAGAGTCAATGTTGACAATTCTCAGGGCAACTCCCTCCCAACTTTGTATGACTGATACCACCATCTCTGCCAGGACTGTCCTTCTGGTAGGAAAGGACATACCCAGGGATGATGATGATGGTCGGGTCTGTGATATTGTCTGTAAGGTATGATTCCATGAGTATGATATGTCAGGTTGTTGCTTGACTAGTCTGTGAGACAGCTCTCCCAATTTTGGCACTAGCCCCCCTGATGTTAGTGAGGAGCACCCGGCAAGGCTGTTTCTGCCATTGTCTTTTCTGGTGACTAGCTGATGATCCATCTGGTTTCATTTCTTTGGGAATTTGCAGCAATTAGTACAAGTGAATGGCTTGCTGGGCCATTTCAGAGGGCAATTGAGAGTCAACAACATTGCTGTGGGTCTGGAGTCACATATAGGTCAGACCAGACAAAGATGGCAGATTTCCTTCCCTGAAGGACGTTAGTGAACCAGATGGAATTTTCCGACAGCTGACAATCTGCTTATTGAAAGACCAGTGACTGACAGATGATTAACTAACATGGTGAATTGAATTATATATGCACTTAAATGGGGCAATTTTGATTGAGAAGTTGATTTAAAGCAGAGATGAGGAGGAATTGCTTCTCTCAAAACATGGCGAATCTGTGGGATTCATGGGTGGATTCCAGAACTCTGAATAAATTTAAGGAGGAGATAGACAGATGTTTAATTTTAGTCATAGGGCTGAAAGTTTCTGGGGAGCAGCCATGATTGTATTAAATGGCAAAACCAGCTTGATGGGCTGAACTGCCTACACCTGCTCCTGGTTCTTATGTTCTTATGTTACACACAGTTGGATGGCTGTAATGACACAGTGGTAGTGTTCATACATCTGGACCAGGAGGCTTCTGTTTATATCTCTCCTGCTTTAGAAACATGTCATGATCATGCTGATTAGTAATACTATACACACATGTACATATACATGTGTACACACACACACACACACACCTCCTTCTTCTTGGGCAAGCTCTCAAAATGGAGGACAACTTTCTTTCCCTGTGGAAAGAGGTGACTGAACAATCCAATGCTGGATCTACAAACTCTGTCATAGGTGGGGCGGTTGGTGTTCAAAGAGGTGGGAGGCTCACTCCTGCTGCTGTTTACCCTTATTCTGGGACTGTCCGGAGATGGTTGGCATCCTTGTGGATCCTGCTTTTCCAGTTTGGCAGGTCTTGGGCAGGAGATTCCAGTCAGTCAAGAGTATCACATTTTTCACAGCACCAAATACACAAACATTCCAATAGAGAGACACAGGAACACACAGACCCAAATAGAAATATACACAGCAATGTGCACACTGACACACTTATTCAGGTAAGCATTTAAAGACTCCAATGTGCACTCATTGACATACCCATTCGCTTGCATGCATCAATGCCCATACACTCACTGACTCTCACCTCAATACATGTCGATGTACACACATTGTTGCAAAGACACATCGAAGTATATGCACACCAGTACACACAGACATTGTCACAGTTGCCCCAATACACACATCAACAAATGCCAATTCACATGTGTGAGCGCACACACCTACACTTACCCAGACTCTCCGTAATCGTTTCTGATCAAAGCCGGTGGAACATTGCCAGAGTCGGGGCAAACAGGGCTCTGACAGACGGACAGATCAAAGAGAAGGAATGCACAGCAGGTGCTCTGCTGAATGCAGGTGAAAGAAAGAAGATGTCATGAGAGGCTCAGTCTCTCTGGAAACAAAGTGCTGCAATAATAACACACCAGGTCTCAAATTGTTTTATGATCATTTATCTCTAAGAAAACAAATAATGATTAAAATTAAAGCGAAGTCTCTCTATTGATACTAAAACGGGTTATGCTGTACTAGGTTTACCAGATTTGTGCTGTAGGAATATATTATTTGCATGCTTACACTATGCTCAACTATAGGAACTAGTAGGTGCAGGTGATATGAACAAAAACTATCTTGGAAAGGTTTTGGAAAGAGATATCAAAACTGACTGATCTCTTTCACTTTTTTCAAAAAGAAGTTACTGAAGTGGGCACCTTGGGAGCAGCTCCAATACAAGCTAACAGCAAGGCCTAAAGACCTGCAGGCAATCCAGGAAATAGAGCAAGGCATTGAGCATTTGTTGGGGTGTAGTGATGCATTAAGTACTTGCGTGCTCTGCCTTTGGGATCACTGCTGGCACTAATAAGATTCGCTGGAAAGTACATCGCAAGTTGGTCAAATCTAAGATGACCTCAACGAATAGTCAGGCTGTCAAGTCTGATGAAAGCCCACCGCAAAATGTGAATGTCATGGAGTCAACAAGGAACACAGGAGGAGTGGATTACACTACAGACACTGGAGTCTGTGCTGAGAACATACAATGCTGGAAATCACAGTGGGTAAGGCAGCAGCCATGGAGAGAGAGCAAGCTAACATGCTGAATCTGGATGACTGTTCATCAGCTCTGATGAAGAGTCATCCAGATTCAAAATATTAGCTTACTGTCTCTTCATGGATGGTGCCTGACACTGTTTTTTCCAGCATTATATGTTCTCAGGAACACAGGAGGAGGCTGTTTGTCCCATTGGTCCATGCCATCTCTCTATTGAGTTGCAGACAGAAATGGTGCCACTGAAATTACATTCAGCCTCTTTGCAAGGTCCCCAGACAATAGAAGATTCTGCGTCCTTTAGCCGAAGGAACTGTTCCACTTGTCTGTGACTGATCAGTTTCAAACTTTATCCAGCTGTCTTGGCTCCACAACCCCTAATAATACCACTGGAAGAAAGTTAGGCTGTTGCTCTAATTTATTAAGAAGCCTTCTGGAAATGTTAGGAGGTTCAGTCCTTGGCATGTTCTGTCATTGCACAAAAGCAATGATCAAAACTAATAGAATTTGGAGCTATGGTATTCACATCAGTAGATTATAAATCCGAGACTGAAGCTGAGTAATGTGATAAGGCCACACTTTTTGAGCACTGTCTGGGGTTATGTTCACTGTGGCACAATGGATAAATGATTTTGAAAGAATGTGCAGAAGGACTACAAACCGATCTCACTGTTAGCGGTCTGAACGATAAAGAAAATTCAGATTTGATGGGTAAGTGACTTCCCTCACCTGTACTTACTTACCCATTTGATCATGTACTTGTACAGTTGTTCAAAAATCACGTTTGGGAATTATCGTTCCTCCAGCTAGACATTCCGGCTTATTTCTACTTTGAACTGAACCATTTGAGCACACACATTTGTATTACCTTAAAAAGATAAAGTTTCTGGCTCTATGTCCAATGGAACAATATCTGTTCAAAACTGCTGCTTATTGCAGGTGATCGCTCTTAGAACTCAGATAGCCAGATGATGAATAGTAGAACCTTGGACGTTCTAGAGTTGCTATTTACAGAGACATATATTATGTTAGTGCACCTCCAACCAACAACCCTTTAACTATATATATAGCTAACTAATATCCATCGCCTGATAAGATAATGTCATAGAATCAGAGAATGGTTATATCACAACAAGAGGATATGCAGCCATCATGCTTATGCTGAATCTATGCACAAGCCCCTCAGTTAATTCCACTGACTTGCCCTTTCTCTTGCAAATTTAGCTTCTAATCCAATTCCCTTTTGAAAGTCAAGTGTGCCTCCACCACACACACAGGCTTTTCCAGCATACACTCATCAACATATGGCCCATCAAGCCTGCTCTGCCATTCAATGCAGTCACAGATGACCTTCAAATGCATTTTCCTGTCCACGTATTACTTGAAGTTTTTTTAAAGGAAGATTCCTCATCTTGCAGTTGAATCTACTTGTACTCAATTAGCAATTGGAAGTAATGGGAGAAGAATTGTCAACACAATGCAAACTGACCTCAAATCTTTAATGGACTTCATATAAATGTGGCAAGTATTTTTCTTTCTCGAACATGAAGTCTATTTTACAGCTTAAAATTTGGGGCTGTCTGTCTTCTATCTGGCACTTCATTAGACGGTTGTGAATCTATGGAATTCTTTACCTCAAAGGGCCCTTTGAGGTAAAGAGGTATATTAAAGGCTGAGATAGACAGATTTTTAATCAGTAAGGAAGTCAAAGTTTGTGGGGAAGAGGCAGGAAAATGACATTGAGAATGATCAGATCAGCCATAATCTCACTGAATACAGGAGCAGACTTGATGGGCTGAGTGGCTTATTTCTGCTGCCACATTTTATCATCTTCATTCAAAGTTGTTACTGTGTGACAGCTGGAGCTTTTCTGTTGGAATTTCTAGAGGTTACAGAAGCTGCAAGCATTTTAGAAAGACAATTTGCCATTACATTTTCTGTGAACTTATGATATTAAGCTCATTCAGTTCCTGCAATTTCCTCATCACCATATGGTAGGGGTAGACCATACAGCCCATTGAGGAGAAAGTGAGGGCTGCAGTTGTTGGAGATCAGAGTTGAAGAGTGTGGTGCTGGAAAAGCACAGCCGGTCAGGCAGTATCCTGCTCCTTGGGGATTTGCCTGACCGCTGTGCTTTTCCAGCATACACTCATCAACATATGGCCCATCAAGCCTGCTCTGCCATTCAATGCAGTCACAGATGACCTTCAAATGCATTTTCCTGTCCATTCCCCATTTCCCTGATTTGCTGAGAGAGGCAGCCAATGTGTAGGAGCACTGCTACCTGCACACGCACTATGCGAACATGTACTTATAAAAACATTCCTTCATGTCGGAATGTCAAAATTCTGGAACTTCCTCCTTTAACCGTACAGTGCGAGCCCCTTTCCCACATGGATTGCAGCATAGTTCCAGAAAAAAGCTCCTTAGCATCTTCTCAAAGCAAAGCAGCAATGGACACCAAATTACAATTAAAACGTGGTTGGCATTAAGGGAGGGAGAGAAAGTTTGGGACATTTGAATATCTTTTCTTCAGAACCTGGGTGGCACGGTGACTCAGTGGTTAACACTGCTGCCTCACAGCACCAGGGTCCCATGTTCAATTCCAGCCTTGGGCAACTGTCTGTGCGGAGTTTGCACATTCTCCCCGTGTCTGCGTGGGTTTGCTCTGGTTTCCTCCCACAGTCCAAAGATGTCCAGGTCAGGTAAATTGGCCATAGTGATAGATGCATTAGTAGGAGGATAGTGGCTTTGGGTGGGTTAATCTTCGGAGGGTTGCTGTGGACTGGTTGGGCTGAAGGGCCTGTTTCCACACTGTTGGGAATCTAATCTAAAACCTTGGCTTTAGTTCTAATCTGAATTTAATGGCAATTGAATATGGAAATTATTCTGTTAATGTGCTACATTATGGAATATGCAGTGAGGAGCTGTACCCCGATACCTGCCTCACCGCCCCCTACATTGTGAATCTTGCCTATGTAGATGGTGCCCTATATAGCAAAGGAAAATGAAACCTGATCAGTGCCCATAACTTTCTTTTACACCTTATAACAGTAATTCCATATTTTGATGCAATGCAGAAATTGCTGGCTGGTCTGACAATATATGTGGAGAGAAAGCAGGGTTAACATTTTGAGTTCCATGACCCTTCTTTGTCTGAAGTAGTGTCACTCGATGCGATACATTAACGCAGTTTCCCTCTCCACAGACACTGCCAGACTTGCTGAGTTTCTCCAACAATTCTTTCTTGGTTTCAGATTTCCAGCACCTGCAGTTTTTTGATTTATTTTATCACTTTGGAATATGTTAATCATGGAATCCTACAGAGTGAAAACAGGCCTTTTGGCCCAACAAGTCCATACTGACACTCCAAAGAGTATCCCACCCAGACCCATTCCACTGCCCTATTACTGTACATTTATCGCTGACTAATGCATCTAACCTACATATTTCTGAACACTATGGGCAATTTAGCATGGCCAATTCACCTAACCTGCACATCTTTGGACTGTGGGAGGAAAATGGAGCACCCGGAGGAAACCCACACAGACACGGGGAGAATGTGCAAACTCCACACAGACAGTCACCCAAGGGTGAAATCAAACCCAGGTCCTTGGAGTTGGGAGGCAGCAGTGCTAACCACTGAGCCACTGTGTCAACCCTTTTTTTCAGAGATTAAAAACAGGTCACTTACAGTTAACCCTGACCGAAGTCCCTCATTCCTGTTAGACAAATCCAGGCCATTGACTGCAGCAGGTTAGAAGTCATTAAGATGCATTTGTAGCTCTGTGCAAAATTAAGACTTCAGCTGAAGCCTGAATTTCTATTTCATGAACTGTTTTGCATCTGTAATGAAGCATGATGAGTATACATTAGATGAGAGATTATTGATTAATTCTGTTTATATACTGGCTTGGAGTGTGTCTGTATATTGACCCCTTGCTGATTTCAGCATTGGGCAGGAGCTGTATTCTGTTGGGATACTGCTGGCTTTGAGAATGGATTTTGAATATGGTCAGCATTTCTCTTTAAATCCATCTTCATTGTTCAGTGAATCTAAAGCCAAATGATTGAACACAATTTGAACTGCAATAAAATAAAACCAGGTAGTTTTGGCGAAAACCTTTTATTTTCCATTGGCAACACTTTACGTTGATTCACCTTGCGTAACCTTTGCCATTGATTTTTTTTTATTCATTCATTGGATAAGGGTGTCGCTGGCAAGGCAGCACTTATTTCCCATCCATGATTACCCAGAGGGATTGTAAGAGTCAATCACATTACTTTGGGTCTGGAGTCACATGTAGGCCAGACCAGGTAAGGATGGCAGTTTCCTTCCCTAAAGGACATTAGTGAACCAGGTGGGTTTTTACAACAATTGACAATGGACTCATGGTCATCATTAGACTTAGAGCCACAGCCATGTATACCAATGAATTTTGCTTTGCCAATGAAGCCACCAGTTTTATTGATGAGCAGGGCATATTCTGTGCAGAGTTGATAACATGTGGAGCTGGAAAAAGCACAGCAAGTCAGGCAGCATCAGAGGAGCAGGAGCATCGACATTTTACAGAGAACCCTTCGTCAGGATCCTCTGATGCTGCTTGACCTGCTGTGCTTTTTCCAGCTCCACACTTTATCCACTCTGGCTTTCCAGCATCTGCAGTCCCCACTATCTCCATGTTCTGTGCAGCTAAGCTGAATTACTTAGCCTCAACTTGACTAGAGCCTGTCCCATGGAACTCAGAGAAAAGGTTAATGCCAAATTTGGAATTGACTGATTTTTTTTTGTTGTTTAAACTGTATCACCAAGGAATGAGTTACTTTAACCACAGTCTAATTTTCAGAATCAAAGTGTGAGATTTGTAACTGTCATATCTAACAATGCCGTTACATTAAACGTTTCCTTGGTGCTCTGCTTTTAGTAAAAATGAGATGTGATTTACTTAGAGTTGTTAAATGAGCTGTTCCATTTAATGAAAATAATGCAGATCTAAATCTCCTCTTGTTTCCTGTAATTGGGTTTTACTCAGAAGCATAAATAACCCATATCTAGTATTCATAGTGACTTTTTTTTTCCTGAATGAATAAACCCTTTTCTTAATTCTGAGTCTTCCCTTTCCTGAATCTTTGCAAAATCGGAGCTTTGTACCTGAGACCCGGGCAGATGGTGTGGAGTTTCCAAAGAGATGCTGAGGGGAGGGACAAGTCAGGCAGGAGAAGCTTCTGCAGCTCAGATGGTGGTAATGTGAGACCTCTGACCTTCCAGCAGAGGATCATAGCTTATGGCTAATTAATGAAACTGAATGGAAAAGCTGTACCTGAAACACAAAGGCCACAGATTGCATCAATAATTAACCCTGCTGCTTTGTTATCAGTTTGAAACCTAGTATAGTCTGTGCAACAAATACCTGCCTAAGTGCAGGAATATGTTTAATCAAGGGACAGTATTACCTTATGGTGGTGGCTAGGGGTGTGGGTAGTGGGGAGGGTCATGGAACTGGGGAGAGTGGGAGTTGGGGGAGAGTTTCTTTATTAGGCAGTCAAGGGTATGTGGATCTGTTCACTACCACGGATCACCAAACCCATTTGTTTCCCACGTCATGTGAGCCCGAATTTGGTGAAACGTTTTCCAAGCCACATGCTTCTCATGGTAGCTGTGCCCTGAACAGAATTCACTACCTGGACTTGTGGTGGAGATAGGTTCAGCTCAGGAATTTGGAAGGGCATTGCATGATTATTTGGATAGAAACCAGGTATGTGGACAAAGCAGGAGATTGGCAGCAGATAATGGTGCTTAATTGATGGGCCAGTACAGCCACAATGGACCAAATGGCCTCTATCCATGCCATAACAATTCTGCCATTCTTTGCTGCAGCACCAGACTACCATCAGCAAAATAGGGAATGATAAACCAAATCTGAGCTCCTCCTCCTGTTCCATACAGTGTGTATTCAGCAGCTAAAGTCTACTCATCCCAAGAGTCTGCCCAATCACTGTTCAGGTTACTGAGAGCAAAAATATATGAATAATTAGCCAAGGTAATTCCCCTTGGGATTTTCCTCATCTGGCTTACGAAGTATTGCCCGATTCTGGTCTGATGATGGTACGGTTGAGAGCATAAATTCTTCAATTTAGAGGAGACAGTTAAGTACACAAATAAGAAATTATAGAGGATTAGGCTGTTGGAGTTAATAAAAACAGGAAGTAAAAGCTAAATGCTAAGGGCACTGGAAGTCCGAAACAAACATTGAAAATGCTGAAGAAACTCAGCAATTCCTGAAGACCCGAAACATTAACTCTGTTCCTCTCTCTTTAAAACAAATCTACTTCTTCAGGAGGATAAGGAAATGCAGCATGTCCACAGGACTCTTACTAATTTGTATAGATGCACCACAGAAAGCATTCTATCCAGCTTAGTATGACAACTGCTCTTTCTGAGACCACAAGAAACTACAGAGAGTTGTGAACACAGCCCAGTCCATCTCGCAAACCAGCCTTCCATCTATTGACTCCATTTATACTTCCCACTTCCTTGGGAAAGCAACCAACATCATCAAAGATCCCACCCACCACCTTTATACTCTCTTCCATCCTCTTCTGTCACGCACAAGTTTGAATACACATACAACAGATTCAAGAGCAGCTTGTTATCAGACTTTTGTACAGACCTCTCAAATGTTAAATGTTGACCTCTTTCTTTGGGACCTTCTCTGTGGCTGTAACACTGTATTGTGTACTCTGTTCTGCTAACCCAATACACTTTGTATGGCATGATCTGCCTGTTTAGGATGCAAAACAACAGTTTTCACTGTAGCTCGGTGTATGAAAGCAATAAATCAAACTCTGACTTTTTTATAATTTCAAATTATGCAATTAAATCATGCCTTATTGCACCATCTTCATGTCACCTATGAATGGAAATGCTCTTAAATTCAATTAGCATCAAGACAAATACAATGGCAAAAAAACAGTGTGTCTAACAGACAGGACTGCTTTAAATAAAAACAGAAATAGATGGAGGAACTCTGCAGGTCCAGCAGCATCTGTGGAGAGAGTAACAAAGTTAACATTTTGAATCCATGGACTCTTGTTTGGAACATCTGCAGCATTTTGCTCCTTTAAATGACTCCATTATTCACTGGTGTTACCGATGTGAATGAAATATTAGACTGTACCATTGAAATAAACAATTTAAAGAGTGTGAATGAGACCATTTTGCTTGTCAATGTTGATCTTGTATATGAACTGCTAATGATGCTCAGAATGGGTGAATAGGAGATATTCTGCCTTTAAGCAATAGACAATCCCTCAGTTACTGTCCTTCTGTAAAAGTCAAGCCCTTACAACAAAGGACTGCCTTAACAGCCCATTCTCTCACTGGCTGTTGTTGACTTTGTGAAGTGTATGATGAGTAAGAAGGGACTGTTGATGAATTGCTCTCAACAGCTTGGACTGACCGTTCAGTAGCTCTGGGATGAGGAAGTTTAAATAACTGAGACCTTGCAACTGGGGATTTGGACTAATGAGAAGTCAGCTCCCTCCCATGGCCAGGCACAGCAACTCCTTCAGGCCAACTCGTCAGCTGCTGTCTCCTTTCACAATTAAAAACACCTATAAAAGGAATAAACACTGACAGCACCAGCTGTAGGGCTGAGGACAGAAGATTTTTAACATCATGTGTTCCTTTCTTTTACACTACCTCCTGCCTCTGCTAATCTCTTTCAAAACTCCTCTGTTTTATTATCATTCTCCCGACTTCAGAACATCCCCTCAAAAACGAATCTCTTTGTGTCAGTTTTCAATTGTTTTCTCTTTCCATTTTTTCATATCATGATCGTGGTGGGGGGGCTAGTGGGGGAGGTGTGAGGTCACAGAATGAAGAGAGCAAGATCCTAAGCATTGGTGCAGATTTGGGCTAGAAGCAAATAAAATTTTAGGGAGAAGGAGATGATGCAAAAGCCTAAAACCCAAATCCTCTAGAAGCCCCTCACTACAGAGATCTCTACAGCACATGAGAATTAGGTGAAAGAGCCAGATATGCTGGCTTTCTTGTTTCATTAACTTGTTCTAGATATAGACAAAATAAAAGAAGGATAGACCATTCATCCCCTCAAGCTCTCTGTGCCTTTTACTAAGATCATGACTAATCTGATTACAACCACAACTCCATTTTCCTGCCTACCCCAAAAAGCCATTCACCCCCTTGCTGTTCAATAATCTATCCACCGCTGCCTTCAAAATATTCAAGGACTCTGCTTCCACCAGCTTTTCAGGAAGAAAGTCTCAAAGACGCACTACTCTCAGCGAGAAAAAAAATTTTGTTCAGAGGAGGTTCACGAGAATGGTCACCGGAATGATAAGCTTAACATGTGAGGAACGTTTGAGGGCTCTGGGTTTATGCTCGATGGAGTTTAGAAGGGTGAAGGGGGAGCTCATTGAAACATACAGGCCACTGAATGGCCTGGGCAGAATAGATGTTAGGAAGCTGTTTCCATTGATAGGAGAGATTAGGACCTGAGGGCACAGCCTTAGAGTAAAGGGAAGACCTTTTCGAATGGAGATAAAGAGAAACTTCTTCAGCCAGAGGGTGGTGAATCTATGGAATTCATTGCCACTGAAGGCTGTGGAGGACAGGTCATTGAGTATATTTAAGACTGAGATAGGTAGGATCTTGAGTATCAAGGGGATGAAGGGTTATGGGAGAAGGCGGGAGAATGGGATTGAGAAACTTATCAGCTGTGATTGAATAGTGCAGCAGATTCAATGGGCTGAAAGGCCTAATTTCTGGTCCTATGTCTTATGGTCTAAATAGGCAATCCTTTATTTTTAAATAGTAATCCTTTGGTTCTAGATTGTTCCACATGAAGAAACATCCTGTCCATATCAATCCTGTTAAGCCCCCTCAGGATCTTTTGTTTCCATTGAGACATGGTGACTCAGTGGTCAGCATTGCTGTCTCACAGCAGTAGGAACTGGGTTCAATTCCACCCTTGGGCGACTGTCTGTCTGGAGTTTGCACGTTCTCCCTGTATCTGCATGGATTTCCTCCAGGTGCTCTGGTTTCTTCCCACAAGTCAAGAAGGTGCAGGTTAGGTGGATTAGCCGTGCTAAATTGTCCAGGGATGTATGGATTAGCCATTGGAAATGCAGGGCTATGGAGTAGGAAGCTGGGTCTGGATGCAGTCCTTTTTGATGGGTTGGTGCAGACCCGATGGGCTGAATGTCCTGCTTAGGCAAAAGTGAGGACTGCAGACGCTAGAGATTAGTGTCAAGAAAGTGGTGCTGGAAACGCACAGCAGGTCCGGCAGCATTCGAGGAGCAGGAGAATCAATGTTTCAGGGAAAAGCCCTTTATCAGGGATGAGGCTGTTAGCCGAGGAGGTGGTCAGATAAATGGGAGGGGGCTGGGGCTGGGGGGAAGGTAGCTGAGAGTGTGATGGGTAGCTGGAAGTGGGGGTAAAGGTCAGAGAGGAGGGTGGAGTAGATAGGCGGGCGGAAGGAAGATGGACAGGTAGGACAGATCATGAGTGTGGTGCCGAGTTGGAAGGTTGGAACTGGGATAAAGCGGGGGAGGGGAAATGAGGAAACTGGTGAAATCCACTTTGATGCCATGTGATTGGAGGGCCCCGAGGTGGAAGATGAGCTGTTCTTCCTCCAGGCGTCGGGTGGTTAGGGAGTGGCGATGGAGGAGGCCCAGGACCTGCATATCATTGGCGGAGTGGGTGTGGGAGGGGGAGTTGAAGTGTTCGGTCACGTGGCGGTGGGGTTGGTTGATGCGGGTGTCCTAGAATGTTCTCTGAAGTGCTTTGCGAGTAGGGGTCCTGTAGAGGAGACCGCATCGGGAGCAACGGATACAGCAAATGACATGTGTGGAAGTGCAGGTAAAACTTTGATGGATGTGGAAGGCCCTTTTGGGGCCTTGGATGAAAGTGAAAGGGAAGGTGTGGCCACAGGTTTTGCAATTCCTGCGCTGGCGGGGGAAGGTACCAGGAGGGGAGGGTGGGTTGGTGGGGGGCGTGGATGTGACAAGGAAGTTGCAAAGAGAATGGTCTATATGGAAAGTGGATAGGGGTCTTACCATGAGTCGTTTACAAAGGGTGAACTCTCTTTTATTTTGTGAGGCGATGCAGTGGTGATTTACTATCCCTTAATATTTAATAAACTTGGAGTTGTGCACTCCATCTACTTGACATGTAATCTACAAGATTTTGTCTTCAATAAATGTGGTCAGACTGTTGAGTTCCCATCGTACAATCTATCATGACACTTACAACCTACACCAATAAGTATGTCAGAAGGCTGATTGATCTTAAACATTTACTGTCATTAATTCAGCTTTTGTTTCCTGCCTCCAAAATTGTCTTCACACTATTTGTTCAAAGCTTGACTTCCAGAGTTAGGAACCTCGTTGTTAACGCAGGGCCAACTCTTTCTTTTCTCTACTTTTTCTTGGAACGTGTCCTTGAACTGATTGGTTTCTTGAGCCACTATGGAGGGCAGTTAAGAGTCAACCATGTAGGTCGACCAGATCAGGTAAGGACAGATTTTCTTCCTGAAAGGATATTGGTGAAAAACAGGGGTTTTTACAGCAATTGTTATTTTACGGTCGCCATTATTAATCTATGTTTTAATTCCAGAAGCTTAATAATTGAATCTGAATTCCACCTGTTGGGATTTGAAACTGTATCCCTGGAGCACTGATTCAGGACCTTTGGATTTCTGATCTAGTTCTGTTGTCACTGTGCCACTACCTGCTTACCTGGCCTCTTACCATAACCCTGAGTTCCTTTATTGTTCAAAAATCTATCCATCTTTGCCTTAGAAGGACTCAATGAGACAGCCTCTTCACTGGGCAGAGAATTTCACAGATTCACAACCCTTTGGGTGAAGAAAGTCTCAAAGAGAAACTATTGAGTTTGAGGCTGTACCTCAAAGAAACATTCAGAAGCTAATGAGGATTGCAGATACTGGAGAATTAGAGTTGATAAAGTGTGGCGTTGGGAAAAGTGCAGCAGGTCAGGCAGCATTCGAGCAGCAGGAAGGTCATGGTTTCAGGCATAAGTCCTTCATCAGTCCTGAAGAAGGGTCATGCCCGAAACATCGATTCTCCTGCTCGGGTGCTACCTGACCTGCTGTGCTTTTCCAGTGCCACACTTATTGAGTCTAGGGCACAATATGAAACAAACAAAAATTGTAGCCTCACAGTTCCATTGTCAAAGTCAGATATGCTTTTGTTTAGGAAACAGTTGGAGAAGTTTGGAACTCTCTTCCACAAAATGATAACAATTAAATCTAAGATTAATCGATATTTGTTATAGAAAATATTCCTGGATGTGCAGGAATGTTACCCATATAAAGTTAGAACACATTCCAGCCATGATCCCACTGAATGGAAGAACAACACTGAGTCCTAGGGGTAAACCAAACAAGAGTCATGTTATTTGAGTCAAAAAGTGTGGTGCTGGAAAAGCACAGCCGGTCAGGCAGCATCCGAGGAACAGGAGAGTCGATGTTTCGAGCATAAGCTCTTCATCAGGAATGTTGAGGGTGGGGGTGGTGGAGGGTGGGCATAGGCATGGTGGGCAGGGGGCTGAGAGATAAATGGGAGGGGCTTGGGCTGGGGGCAAGCTAGCTGCGAATGTGATAGGTGGATGAAGGTGGGGGGATGAAGGTGATAGTAGGTTGGAATGGAGGCTGGAGCAGATAGGTGGAAAGGAAGATGGGCAGGTAGGATAGTTCAAGAGGTTTTAGCACTACACTCTCGACTCTGCGATATCCCCAACCTCACCATCCAACGGGGGGGTGGTGGGAGGTGGTGGTGGAGGGGCGCACTGATTTTTTTGGCGCACAGACTTCTACTCTGCTGAAGCCAGGTGCCAACTCACGGACACCTCCTCCTACCACCCCCTCAACCACGACCTCACGTCCCATCACCAAACCATCATGTCCCAGACCATCCACAACCTTGGCACCTCAGAGGATCTCCCACCCACAGCCTCCAATATCATAATCTGGGAACCCCACACTGCCCGGTATTACTTTTCAACCAAAATTCATGAACCTCACTGTCCCAGTCAACCCATTGTCTCCACCTGCTCCTGCCCCACCAAATCCTGACAATGTCCTGTCCCGTTGGTCCAGGAACTCCCCACATACATTTGGGACACCGTCCACACCCTCTATGACTTCTCCATGACTTTTGTTTCCCTGACCCCCATGCCTCACCTTCACCATGTACATCCAGTCCCTATACACACTCGTCCACCATGACGAAGGCCTCCAAGCCCTCCATTTCTTCCTGTCCCACCAACCCAACCAGTACCCTTCCACCAATATACTCATTCGATTGGCTGAACTGGTCATCACCCTCAACAATTTCTCCTTCAAATCCTCCCACTTCCAACAGACCAAAAGGGGAGCATGGGCCCCAGCTATGCCTACCTCTTTGTCGGGTATGTGGAACAGTCCATCTTCTGCAGCTACACTTGCACCATTCCCCACCTTTTCCTCCGCTACATCAATGACTGTATAGGCACCACCTCATGCTCCCATGAGGAGGTTGAACAGTTCATCAACTTCACGAATACCTTCCACCCTGACCTCAAGTTCAGCTGCAGAAGATGGACTGTTCCACATACCCGACAAAGAGGCAGGCATAGCTGGGGTCCATGCGGCTGCCCATGGATCCCCCTTTGGTCTAGACCTCTCCATCTCCATTTCCGGCAACTGACTCAACACGGACATCCATTTCAAACCCACCGACTCCCAGAGCTCCCTGAACTACACCTCATCCTACCCCCACACCCCCTGTAAAAATGTTATCGCTCACTCCCAATTCCTCTGCCTTCGCCGCATCTGCTCCCAAGGGGACCAATTCCACTCCAGAACATTGCAGATGGCCCTCTTCTTCAAGGACTAGTCAACAATGCCCTCCAGCGCATCTCCTCCACTTCCGCTCTTGAACCCCACCCCTGTAATTGCGACAAGGACAGAAACCCTCGGTCCTCACCTTTCACCTCATCACTATTTTCACCACCTACAAACAGACTCCACCTCCAGAAGTATATTTCCCTCCCCAAACCTCCCTGCATTCCACAGAGACCATTCCCTCAGTGACTCCCTTGTTAGGTCCATGTTCCCTACTAACCCCCCCTCCACTCCTGGCATCTTCCCTTGCCACTACAAGAGGTGTAAAACCTCCACCCTCACCTCCATCCAAGGCCACAAAGGGCCCTTCCACATCTGACAGAGATTTTCCTGCACCTCCACACTCATCATCTGCTGTGTCCGTTGCTCTCGATGTGGTCTCCTCTACATTGGGGAGACAGGATGCCAACTTGCAGAATATTTCAGAGAACATCTCTAGGATACCTGCACTAAACAGCTCCCTCACCCTGTGGCCGAACACTTGAACTCCTCCTCCCATTCCGCCCAGGACATGCAAGTCCTAGACCTCCTCCACTGCCAAATCCTAGGCACTCAATGCCTGGAGGAAGAACGCCTCATTTTCCACCACATAGGATCAATGTTCATTTTACCAGTTTCCCCATTTCCCCATCTCCCACCTTATCCCAGATCCAACCTTCAACTCAGCACAGCCTTCTTAAATGGTTCTACCTGTCCATTTTCCTTCCCACCTATCTGCTCCAGCCTCCACTCCGACCTATCACCATCATCCCCCACCTATCACATTCCGGCTATCTTCACCCTAGCCAGACCCCTCCTATTTATTTCTCAGCGCTCTCCCCCCCTCCCCCCCACCCTTTCCTGATGAAGAGCTTGTGCTCAAAACGTTGACTCTCCTGCTCCTCGGATGCTGCCTGACCTGTGCTTTTCAGGCACCACACTTTTTGACTCTGATATTCCAGCATCTGCAGTCCTCACTTTCTGCTTCATGTTATTTGAGGCAAAGTGACCAGTGTTCAGGGAAACGGAGGCATAGATCATGCAAAGTTCAGCAGTAACCTGCCCATTAAAGGTATTGTGCATTGGATTCATATGATGCTGCACTCATCAAGGATCTAAAGCACAGATGTATATAAACTGACAATAAATAATGGAAATAATTTTTAAAAGAAGAACAGACACGAGAGTTAAATGGCCTCCTTCTGCTCCCAAGCTCCTTTATTCATCTGTGAGCCTTTCCCTTTAAGTGATGGAAATGAAGATTGAGGATGATGTGTGAAGACTGCATTCAGTTCTGGTGGTGATTCGGGCTCAGAGGTGATCTGTACATAATTTGCTATGCCTTCAGATGATGAGGCAAGATTAGTCTTGCCAACAGTGAGTCCTTCATGACATTGTCATCAGTGGCTTTAGTGAAGGGTTTTATTTTGCGATAAAAGAGAACGGACAGGGGTGAGATTGTTGTTTGAATCCTTGCTTGTCCTTTCTTTGCTGCTGAAGCAAGGTCTCTTGAAATCCTTACTCTTCAATATCTTCCCATTTGAAGGCGCAGAACTAAATGAGAATTGTGTGCTGAGAAATAGGTTTCTCCTCAATGTAGAAATTTGATCAGTCTCACATTGTGACTGGTTAGACCCCCACAATTTTGGACCCAACAGGAGTTTAAGATGCAAAGTATGGTTCTACAGCAAAACCCTAACCAATATGGTAGGCAGTGCACATATAACATGGGGGTAGAGTTACAATGTTTAAAAGACATTTGGATAAGTACATGAAAAAAGAAATGTTTGGAGGGATATGGGCCAGGTGCAGGCAGGTGGGACTAGTTCATCTTGGGATTATGGTCAGCATGGACTCGTTGGACTGAAGGGTTTGTTTTCGTGCTGGATGGCTCTAAAATGTGGAATGAGTGCAAACGTGCGGTATAATTCAATTTTGAGGCCCTCCTGTACAGCTTATACTGTGAAAGCCTGGAATATCAGCTCAAAAATAATATATTGTGGTGAATTGCAATGATGGATGTTTAAGCTGGTGGTTTGACCACCTTTCCCACATGAGTCACTCAGGAATAAAACTCCATCTGTCGTTTTTCCTGAAAATTTAGACAACTGGGATAATTCATTTTGTCTTCTCACGGATCTTTGAGTCAAATTATTGGCAGCAAACTTCTGTCACCACGAGGCATATCTGTGCAGGGAAAGACCCTATTATACAGCTCCATGCAGCAAAATGCTTCAGGCCCAAAGTCTAGAGAATACTGTTCAAGTCAGCTGCTCCTTATACCAGCTGTTGCTTGTGTGTCTCTGACAAACATTGACTGACTACATGGGTGACACGGTGGCCTAGTGGTTAGCACTGCTTCCTCATAGTGCCAGGTATCCAGGTTTGATTCCAGCCTTGGGTGACTGTCTGTGTGGGGTTTGCCTGGGTCTGCATGGGTTTCCTCCCACAGTCCAAACATGTTAGGATTAGTCATGGGAAATGCAGGGGTTACAGGGGTAGGGGTATGGGTCAGGGTGGGATGCTCTTCAGAGGGTTGTGGTTGTGGAGATTGGGTAAGGGCAGATGGGGTGCTCAATGGAGGGTCAGTGCTGAGTTGATGGACTGAATGACCTGTTTTTGCACTGGAGGTATTCTATGATTAAATGCATTTCACTTGGGAGCCTCCACTTTGAAATAAAGATGGATACTTATTTGAAAAGGCAGTGTTTTCAAGATGATGGGAGTGGTACCAATGATATAATTTGAGGTCTTGTGGTACAGTGGGTAAAGTCCCTGCCCCAGAGTCAAAGTTCTGGGTTCAAGACCTGATGATCGAGAAGCAAAGCACGGCCAAATAGAACATGTACCAACTTGTAAATCCTTCTCCATATAAGCAAGAGAGATTCCTGGTCAGCCACCTGACAGAACAAACAGTGGAGAGTGTACCACCACCATTCATAGCTCCAGACTACAACTTGCTGGTAAAAATGCATGTTGCCAAAGCAACTCAACTCATGGAATACTGAAACACACGGCCACTGGTTAGATAGCTCTTACAAAGAGTCAGCACGGGCATGATGACTCAAGTCACCTCCCTCTGTCTTTTATGATTATCTCAGAGAGACTATCTTCCATGAATCCCAGCTGGATTTTGCCTCACCTCTTCTAGCATTACTCACTGAGTGTTGGAGAGTCAGAGAGGTCTCCAGCACAGAAAAAGGACCTTCGGCTCATCAGGTCTGCACTCCACTAGTCAAAAAGCAATCACCTAACTATTCTAATCCCAATTTCTAGCATCTGTCCCATAGCCTTGTCTGTCTTGGATTTAATTGACGTGGCTGTAGTTAATCAAACTGCTTGAACCAAATTATTATAAAAGTTGGTAGAACAAAGAACTGGGCAAAATCTATTTCTTGGAATTGTTTGCTGGAGCACTGCAGCAAACCTGAGAAAAAATGTTAGCCATGGAAGATGGCAGTGTGTTGAAGTGGCAGGTAACAGGAAGTTCAGGGTCACTTTTGCATACTCCTCTGGCATGATACCAAGTGGTCCTCATGGTAGCTTGAAAATACTCCTTGTACATGGTGTATTAATGACCTTTGTGAATGAATCAGCCTTTACTCTGAGGCACTGCCTCTGCCAATGATCTTTTCTGTCACGACTTCCAAAACTGATTGTAAACTGGGCATTTTCTTGACACATGCAGACAGCCACGCTTTCCATATCTTGCTACATTTGGGTCTTCTAGTTATTGTGGCAACTGTCGAGTTTCTACTGAAGTCCTGTAATCTCCATCAACTTGTGAGGATCATTTTGTACTTGTGCTTGACCTCAGTACCTCTTTGATACTGTCAGTGTTCGGTTTATAGATATTTTCTAATTAATCTGCTCACAGTATGTAGTCCTGGAATGCATCCATGGGGTGGAAACAATCAGAAACTCAACAATTCTGTTTGGGCTTCTATCTAACTGGTATGAATTCAAGTCAATAAATATTGAAGTTTAATCTAACTTTGAATTGGTTTTCTAATGCAATCAATGTACCATAGCAAAACCTCCAGATACTGAAAATCTGAAATACAAATGAAATTTGTTTGAAATATTCAGCAGTTCAGAGAACATCTGTAGAAACAGTAATGGGATTAACATTCCAGTGAAAAGTTTTCATCAGCACTGGTAAAAGATGGAACTGTGACCAGTTTACAGGAAGTCAATGAGTTTTCTATTTGTCTCTTATATACCTGGTGAGAACAATGATGAGTGTGTTTTGCACTCATCTAACATCAACTCGCAATCCTCTTGTTCCCATCAAGTCTTCAATTACCCAATTTGAGAAACTAAATCAGTTACAAATTTTCATATTCTACCACTGTCTCGGAATTGTACTCCATCCAATTTAACACCCACTAACTTGAACTCTTATCTCATTCAGCTCTCTCTGACTATGCTGGAATAATAACCTTCTGTCTGCTGTCCCTCTGCTTTCACCATTCCTATCTAAACATGGAAAGTAATATTAAGCATTAAAATGAATGAATCAATAGCCACTCCTAGGAATCACAATGTGTCAAGTACACACAGACTTCTGAAGCACCCTGAAGAGCTTATTATTTTTGCTATTGACTACTTGGTAATTGTCTTTGTTTCTAATCAACTCAAGGACATTAAAAACCAGCAAGTTGCTCAATTTTAAATTAATGAAACTGACTTGAAATGGACCAAGTTGATGACCGGCTATATACACAGAGGCGTTAAGAATAGTCTCAGATTGCACAGTAATTCTGCATAATTAAAGAACAGAACACAAAGTGATTTACTCACTTCCTTTTTCACATTTGGCCAAGTATTTCAGGCCCTCCTCCCATCTGTCTCTCCAGTACCACAAGCCATGAGTGACCTACATACCCCTGGCTTCCTTTATTCAAGAATGGGAGTTGATATATTTAACTTGGGTACTAGCTGAAAGGCACCCAACAACCAAATGCATCAACAACACACAATAAAAGTGTACTTCATGATACTTTTCATTAAACATCATTCTTCCAGGCCCACTCTCTTTGAATAACAGAGGATAGTTACATGAAGAGGCTTTGACACAGTAAGCCATCCAAGATTCTTAACAGGTTAATGAAACAAAACCAATCCAAACAGCAGCTCAGGTCTAAAGGTCTGAGCAAAAATGAAAAGAGAGAAAGAGAGAGAAAAAAAGAGAGAGATGGAGCGTTCATCTGAACATCTTTTTTGGAACCTCTGATGTTTTGTTTTCTGCTAAGATGGACCAAATATGAAAATTTCTTCTGCCAGTTTTGCCGAATTGAAAACTCTGCTCTCCATTCCTTCCCAAGAACATCATCACAGGGAGGTGCCCTTTCGTAAGCTCCATCCTGGCTTTCAGTAGCTTGTATGCAGCATAAATGTTATTTTGTGCAAAATGTTATTTTGTGGAACAGCCAGTGCTTAAACAAATTCCCATTGATGTCAACCTTAGACCATAAGACTACAAGAAGCTGGAACAGGAGCAGGCTGTTCAGTTCATCCAGCCTGAACTTCATTAGGATCATGACTGATCTGATTTTCCTCACATCCACTTGCCTGTCCTTTCCCCAAAACCCTTGATTTCCTGTCTGATCAAAAATCTATCTACCTCAGCCTTAAATGTACACAAAGACTCTGCCTTTCCGTGCCAAGGAGTTCCAAAGGTTCTCAGCCCTTTGAGAGAAGAAATTCCTCTTCCTTATTCTAAGATGATCTGGTCATAGATTCTCACATGAAGGAAACATCCTCTCAGCATTTACCCTACCAAACCCCTTAAGAATCCTAAAGGTTTCAATGAGGTCACTTCTCATCCTTTTCAATATCAGTGAGTAAAGTCGCAACCAATTTAACCTTTCCTCATAAAACAATCTGAGAAAACTCTGAATTTCCTCCAAAGAAATTATATCATTCTTCAGATACGGAGACCAAGACTGCTCACAGTACTCCAGGTATGGTCTCCCAAGCATTATACTTTTGCAGTAAGACTTCCCTACTCAGATACTCCAACCCCCTTGAAATAAGGGATAACATTCCATTCACCTTTCTGATTAGCTGCTGCACCTGTGTGCTAGCTTTCTATGTTTCACGTACAAGTTTCCCCAAGTCCCTTGGTGTTGCAATTTTGCTCCGTTTAAGTAATACATTTTTCCTCCTCCGTTCCAAAATGAACTTCACATTTTCTTGCATTATTACTCCATCTGTCAATTTTTTACCCACTTACTCAACCCATCAATATCTCGTTGTAAACTGTTTACAGGTATCCCCCACTTTTAGAACGATCACTTTGTGCAATTTTGCTTTTACGAAAGACCTCCATTAGTACCTGTTTTCATGAATCCGAAGAGAGTTTTCAGTTTTATGAAAAACGGCAATACTTTTTCCCATTTAAATTATGCACCTTCGCTTTACACTATTTTCAGCTAATGAAATGTTTCTACTTTCGGATAGCAGGGTCTACATGTATATTCCTTTCCCTTTCCACCCCGGTTTGTGTCATCTGCAAAGTTGATATCTGCACATTTGCTTCCTTCAGTGATCTCTTGTTCCCTGATGAATCCTAACCATTACTCACTACATGGTATTAACTAGGTGGACTCTTGATCATCGGAACATATTTGCAGCTACAATCCTCTTCTTTAAGTTTGGCCTACTTTCTCCAATGTTGTAGAGGAAAACCATTTGACAGTCTTACAAGAAAATGCTCTTGTCTTTAACAAGATGTTGTTTATTGTATAACAGCCATATTACAAGTCATATTGGTATAGCAGGCATCATTGCTAAGACTGGTCGGTGCTAATGAGCCAAATGGCCTCTTTCTGTACTGTAGTGATCCCATGCTTCTATACTTCCAAGGAGTCTTACGTGGTGGGGTCCGTCACCTTCAAGTTCCAAAGCTGCTCACATCAAATATTCTGGACAGAACTTAGTGTAAGCTTCAAACTTAACCCTTTCAGAACTGAACACACACAAGAAGTATATCAGGGCGAAGGGAGAGTGAAGTAGACAGGAATGCTGGATGAGGAAAGGATCAAACTGTGCTTTATTTGTTCTTTGATGGAAAGGAAGGTGAGCATCAGATGCCCCTTTTGAATTACCCTTGAACCAAGTGGTTTGCTAGGCCATATCAAGGAATAGTTATGAGTCAACCACATTGCTGTGAATTTAGTCACATGTAGGCCAGACAGCTAAGGAGGGCAAATTTACTTCTCTAAAGGATTTTAGTGAACAAATACATTTTTACTACAATGGTTGAAAGTTTCATGGTCACTATTACAGAGACTAGCTTTCAATTCCAGATTTTATTCATTGAATTGAAATGCCATCAGCTGCCAGTGTGGAATTGTGAATCCCTGTCCCCATGGCACTGGCCTAGTGCTCTGGATTATAAATCTAGCAACATTACTGCTAGTCCATCATCTCCCCCACTCCAGTCCACATCACACAATCAAAGATTGTTACACTTGAGGTGAAGAAAAATAAAAAAAACAAAACATCTTTGGATCTGTTCGACATACATTAGATATTTGAGGGAACAGGTACTGGACAGTCATCAACATTGAAGAGAATTCTGAAGGTCTGTAGACTCTTTCTTCACTGTGCCAATAATGTAACTCAGGAAAGGAGAAAATTTGGAGAATTAAAAAAGGAATAATCTGCTTCAACACCTTGTAGCTTCAGAAATGTGCACTCCTGAGGTACTGAGAGTACCTGCTTTGCAAGTTGACAAAGGTGTGATGCAAGTATGGGAGTGCAAGGAGAAAGGACTGAGCACAGTCATATCCCAGTGAAGGATGACTAGTTGGTCATTCCGCATTGTAATGGGGGTGGGGGGTGGAACAACTAATGATCCTTTTGCAATAGTCAGCAGAATTGTTGGCACAATGATATTTCGTAGGGGCAGCAAGTGGAAGTCAATGATCCAATTTCTGAATTCTGTTTTACAAATGGTTTGTTTTTTCTATTTCCTGAGCTATGATTGAACAACTGCCTCATGGCTCAGTTGCCAGATGCTCTTGCAAGTTTGTATCATGCAAATTGATTGCTGGCAAACTTTCCTTAAATAAAAACAAAAGAAAACCCCACATTATTGTTACTTCCCATGCATTTCTTCCAGGAAATCATAACATATTGTACAATTCCAAAGATGCCCCACATCCGCCTCAACCTCCACTGAAGAACAGTGATTTTGAGAAGATCTACTGATTTGATTCTGCATTTCTACTTCAGAAGAGGAAGTGCTGTACACCTTGGAAATCCAGTCATGGGAGCAAATAAGCTTCCAAAGCTACAAAATGAATAGTCAGCAAAGGGTTAATCAAAGATAGCTACATCTGAATGTTGGTTACGCAAGGAAGAATGAATTTAGAATTTAGAATTTGCTTCATTGTCACTTGTACTCAAGGATGGAAGTGTAGGAGTAGAGTGAAATGTTCACAATGTTGTCCCACATGACGCCATCTTAGGTCAGGTACCTCGGTACAAATCTAAGATACAAACCGGAGAAATGAAGAAAAAAGTTGCATTACCTTACAGTTATTCATTACCTTACAGTTCCTGCAGTAGATCAGCACAGGGAGCTTTCACCCATGGTCTGATTGGACTCTCAAACCGCTAACTGCCTGCACTG
Source organism: Chiloscyllium plagiosum (assembly GCF_037043375.1). Classification (NCBI taxonomy): domain Eukaryota; kingdom Metazoa; phylum Chordata; class Chondrichthyes; order Orectolobiformes; family Hemiscylliidae; genus Chiloscyllium; species Chiloscyllium plagiosum. The sequence continues at coordinate 10,086,198 of NW_028270167.1, forward strand.
GTCCCCACTCCAATAACCGTCCCCGTTCCGGGCACTCTGGTTATCCCTGCTCTGCTCGGGCCTCCAACCCACCTCCCGATTCACATGAGTATAGCGTCTTGCACAACCTAAGACATGTTGAATTATTTTCAAGCTAACGAACTACGTTTTGAATTATCACTGCTGTAGTTTAGGAAAGGCAGCAGGCAAATTAGCTGACAGCAAGATCCAACAAACTGTAAAGCATCATGACAAGATTTTGTTTTATTCATGCACAGGTTGTGGGCGCCACTGGCTGGGCCAGCATTTATTGCCCATCCCTAATTACCCAGAGGGCTGTTAAAAGCTGTGGGTCTGGAGTCACATGTAGGTCAAACCAGGTAAGGATGGCAGTTTCCTTCATGAAAGGACATTAGTACCCCAGATGATTTTTTCCTGACAATCAACATTGGATTCATGGTCATTAATAGATTCTAAATTTCAGATTTTTATTGAATTCAAATTTCACCATCTGTCATGGTGGGATTCAAATTCAGATCCCCAGAACATTAACTGGGTCTCTGGATTAACAGTCCAGCAATTATATCACAAAGATAATCTGCATTTTCTTTTCAAATGGTGTTAGGTGAATAATGAATGAATATTGAGCATGAGGCCAGGCACAAAAACCCTGCCTTCTTATGAATGATGCCCCAGGGTTTTGGAAGTCCACCTGAGCTGGCAGGTGGAATGTTGGTTTCATGCTTCAACTGTGAATTGGCACTTCTAGCAGTGCAGCATCCCCTCAGCTGCACACTGCGGAGGCAGTCTGGACTTTGTGCTCAACTCCTTGAACAGCATCGCTAGGGGTGACACGGTGACTCAGTGGTTAGCATTGCTGTCTCACAGCACCAGGGACCCAGTTTTGATCCCAGCCTTGAGCAACTGTCTGTGTGGAGTTTGCACATTCACCGCGTGTCTGTGTAGGTTTCCTCCGGGTGCTCTGGTTTCTTCCCACAATCCAAAGACGTGCAGGTCAGGTGACTTGGCCATGCTAAATTGCCCATAGTGTTAGGTGCATTAGTCAGGGATAAGTATAGGGAAAAGGGTCTTCGGAGGGTCGGTGTGGACTTGTTGGGCCGAAGGGTCTGTTTTCATACTGAAGGGAAGCTAATCTAAACTCACAAGCTTTCGGTTCAGAACAGAGTGTGCTACCCACTGAGCCCTGACTGAGGAGAAATGTCTTCACCCAGACAGCAATTTTCTGCTGCAGAGGTCAACATATTGCATATTTTCAAGGATTTAGATATATTTCTCAGGCCTAAAGCGTCAAAGGGTATGGGGAGGAAGCAGGAACAGGTACTGGGTTGGATGATCAGCTGCGATCATATTGAATGATGGAACAGGGTTGAAGGACTGAATGGCCTACTCCTGCCCACCTATTATCTATAATTCTATGATGCTATATCTTTGGAAGTCTGTACTTCATTTCTTGTCTTGTAAAATTCAATGTTCCTTTTATTTCCAATTTACAATTTGGCACTGAAAGGCCTGTTTTCATGGGCAGCAAACAGCAAAGTGACTTTGCTCATTTAACACTTGATTTTTTTTCTACTGACAACAGCGAGGCAGAAGCACCAGAACAGAAAACATTGGACTCATTCCTAAATCTTACTGGGTACAAGACAGGCAAAAAAAAACTCTGCAAAGCCGGAATAAAGATAGAAAGTGCTGCACGTGTAGAAGGTCAGTCAACTTCTGAAAGAGAAATGACAGGTTACTATTTTTGGGGCATTCATTCCCTGCCATGAAGGAGGTGGTGGCTTGACGGTAACGTTGCTGGGTTAGTAATCTAGTGCTGCAGGCTAACGCCTGGGATGTGAGCTCAAATCCCACTGTAGCAAGTGGTGAAATGTGAATTCTGGTTAAATCTGAAATTTTTAAAAAAAACAAACCTAATGGTTACCATTGGTTCAGTAATGCTCTTTAGGAAAGGAAATCTACCATCCTTACCTGGTCTGGCCTTCATGTTACTCCAGACCCTGAGCAATGTGGTTGACTTCTATCTGCCCTCTGGGCAATTAGGGATGGGTAAGTAATGCTGGCTCCACCATGTCTGATAAACAAAGAAAAAAAAAATACCCAAAACAATGTTCCTCCACATTCTGTTTGGGAAGCAATACATTTTCAATGCTTTCTGGTCCATGGCTTGGTAAAGAGATAGTAGCTCTGTTAGGGAGAGAGAAGCACACTTGTCTCTTTTCAGAGGTCATGGGTTCAAATCCGATGGGAGTAGTTGCTGGTTTCCAACAATACAAATCTACTGAAATGATTATCTGTTCATCATCGCATTGCAGTTTCCAGGGCCTATTTGTACACAAATTACTCGTGTTTTCTATATCTGTGACTGCACATCAGAAAAGTACTTCACTGGTTGTGAATTGCTTTGGCATGTAATAAGATCATCAATGGTACTGGGCAAATGAAATTTCTTCTTTTATTTGCACTTTACCATTTTAGTATTTCATTCATCCTTTGGTATCAAAGACAGACAGTAATCTAATTTTCTACATTGATTAGACATCATCTTCACCTTTCATCCATTCTGCTCGTGTGACTGAAGAACCATATTAAAAATTCCACAATACAATTCACTCGGACAAATGACCTTTTTGCTGGGCTGTATACAGACAGCAAATTCGGCACTTCCAAGTAATTTTAATGCCTGAAGTGTTTTGTTTCTAAGGCATGTCGAGACGCCAATTAAATGTAAATCTTTCAGTGAGGAACATTGGAACAGGAGGTAGCCATTTAGCCCTCGGGCCTGTTCTGCCATTCAATTAGGTCATGGCTGATCTGTACCTTAACTTCATTTACCAACCTCAGCTTCACATCTTGTAATCCCCTTATTAACAATAACATTTAATTCCCATTTTTGGGTGAAATAGTGCAAAACTACTAATGTGTGATGACCAAGTACTTCCCTATTTTGGCCTAACGGGGAAAAAAGTAAACAAGTAATCTTCTGAATACTAGATTAGATTCCCTACAGTGTGGAAACAGGCCCTTTGGCCCACATTGACCCTCTGAAGGGTAACCCACCCAGACTCATTTCATTCTGACTAATGCACCTCACACTATGGGCAATTTATCATGGGTGATTCACCTGACCTGCACATCTTTGGATCGTGGGAGGAGAACCCAGAAGAAACCTGCACAGACAAGGGGAGAATGTGCAAACGCCACACAGACAGTCACCCAAGGCTGGAATCGAACCTGAGTCCCTGGCACTGTGATGCAACGTGCTAACTACTCTGCCATAGTATTACTGCTTAATAATAATATCCTTTATGCCTAAAATAAAGTGATTCTTGGTATGATCAAAATATATTGATATTAAGTAAATTAGACTTTTGAGGACAAACAGTGATTTACACTTAAATCAAACACAGCTGATTCAGAGCTCTGTGCCTGTCGCTTTGGGAATCTCCACTCAATGAGCTGCTGTTTATTGAGAAGTTCATTTTATTTTCCTCGTCTCTTTACTATAATCATTTGCAAAAATCAATCCTACCTCAAACACAATGGGAGGTGTATTCAAGAAACATGCCAAGCATTTAGACAGGCCCTGGAAGGCAAAGGGAGATCGATTTTGGAGATAGCCCAAACTCTAATCAAACAGGATGAGCTGCACAGTGCATCCATGTGGCAAGCAATACTGCTCTGTCCATTAACTTGCCTTCTTCTCTGTGCATTCTCGAAGTTAGACAGCAGCATATCCAAAATTAACTCCTCATTCTCCACTCCGGTTACTTTAACAACCATTTGCCATCTCAGCCAATTTTAAATGTTCCATTTTTAAAACAGAACTTTCAAGGTCCCTTAACCTCAATAATCAGTGCAGGCTGGAAGAACAGCACCTCAAGTTCTGCTTGGGGACTCTGCAGCCTTCAGGATTCAATATCAAGTTTGTTAGTGTTCGAACCTGAGCACAGTTTCCCATGCCCTTACCCCAACTCTAACACATCAGGCCTTGTCATCACAGGGGGGGCAGCTACCACAAACAACCCTCTGTCAGCTACTAATGCTCCCCATGAGCAGCTACTCACTATCCCAGCTCACCTTAGTCCTCACTTTCTCTTTTACCTAAACTTTTACCTGCTCAACTGTTGTTCTCTCTCCCTGGGCTCAATCTCCACCCTGTTGTTTGTCCCTTCCCCTTTCCATCTTCAGCAGATATAATAAACTTTTCCTGGCTACAATTCGTTCTGAAGAAGGGTTACTGGACCCGAATCTGCTTTCTCTTCACAGATGTTGCCAGTGATGTTGAGACTTTCCAGTAATTTCTGTTTGTGTTTCTGATTTCCGGCATCCATAGTTCTTTGGTTGTTTTGTGAGGACATGACATGCTGGCAGTCCTGTAGTAACTGGTCCAGTAGCATCATTGACTCTCCTGCTCCTCGGATGCTGCCTGATCGGCTGTGCTTTTCCAATGTCACACTTTTTGACTCTAATCTCCAGCATCTGCGGTCCTCACTTTCTCGTAGTTGAGGGGTGAATATTCAAAAACCAGGAGAACATTCCCAGGCTCTCCTTCAAAAAGTGTTGTCTTCCCTGGAATGGCAGAGGCTGAGGGAAGACTTGATAGAAATCCGTAAAATTATGAGATGCACAGATAGGGTTGACGGACGGAAATTTTTTCTCAGGGTTGAAATGTCTAAAACTTGGAGGCATGCACTTACGGTGAGAGGGGGAAAGTTCAAAGGAGTCGGGAGGGGCACGTATTTTACAAAGAGAGTGGTAGGAGGGTAGAACACGTTGTCAGTAATGGTGTTGGAATCAGATACGACAGAGGCATTTAAGGGACTTTTAGACAAGCACATGAATATGCAAGGAATGGAGGGACGTGGACCAAGGGAAGGCAGAAGGAATTAGTTTAATTTGGCGTCATGTTCGGCACCACATTGTAGGCCGAAGGGTCTGTTCCTGTGCTGTACTGTTCTATGTTCTATTATGGGATCCTTTATATCCATCTAAAGGGGTAAGTTGAGATAAGACCTCGTTGGAATGAAGCACCACTGACAGTGTGGCACTCCCTCAGTGCTGCACTGAACTCTCAACCTGGACTATATGCTCATGTCTGTGGAGTATGGTTTGATATAACCTTGTGGCTCGAGGCGGGTATGTTGCCATTGAACCACATTGTCATTTTTCTTTACCTGACTGCTTTTTAACATTACAATTAAATTTTGATGCTGATAGTCAAAAATTCATGAGAATGGAGAAGTTCCACTTTAAACGTCCATTAGTTTTAAAATCAACAGTAAAGTGGCTGTGGGGAGTGAGAGAGCTCTGGGACTAATGTATCATTTGGAGTTGTTGAAATCAGGCTTGGCATACACCCCTCCAATCTCGGTTAAATTCTGGATATCAGCTCCACCCTATGAAAAATTGATGTGCTTCAAAAGATTCCCATTTCTCCTGGCTTTGTGAATTGGATCAATTTGAGATGCACACTACACTTAAAAAAATTAATGCTTCCAGTGGTCAAATGAAGGGCAGAGACACACAAGCAAAGAGGGAAGATATAATATTTAAAGCACAGAAACAAGCCATTTGGCCCAACTGGTCTATGGCAGTGTTTACTCATGCAACCCCCTTCCCCCACATCTTCATTTAACCCAGAGGTACAGTAGAGGAATATAGCTCAGCTATGTTATTGAGAAGAAGGGCTGAAGAAGGGCTTATGCCCGAAACGTCGATTCTCCTGTTCCCTGGATGCTGCCTGACCTGCTGCGCTTTTCCAGCAACACATTTCCAGCTCTGATCTCCAGCATCTGCAGACCTCACTTTCTCCTATGTTATTGAGAAACAAGATGACAGACTGGGTAAAATATGGGAAAACGTGAAATAGTTCAAATTTTGCAGGAAAGGTGGAAAATAGCATTCCTATCACTTAATGTAAAATATCAACATTCTTTCTTCCCCAGCACTCCAAATTGCCCTGGCCCCCAAATTATTGCATAAATGCAGCCCCCTCCACACTTCACCTCACCTCTGATGAAAAGTCATCTAGACTTGAAACGTTAGCTTGTTCTCTCTCTCCATGGGTGCTATCTGACCCACTGTGCTTTCTAGCATTTTTGGTTTTCAGTGCAGATTCCAGTATCGACAGTAATTTGCTTCCAAATGGAATCCAGGATGTTTTTGAAAAGGTGAAAAACAAATACGGGTTGTGATATACACAAATCAATAAAAGTTAACATCCAGGTATGGCAAGAAATTTATCGGACGGAGATTGACCATCACTTCCTCCTCCACCATCCTTCCACTGTTATCCAGCTGGAAGCAACTCAGTTACATTGCCTCACTCTGCCCATGCTTTGCTCACCTGCTGCTGAAACCCTCATCCATGCCATTGTTGATCTTCTCCAGCAAGCCAGAGAGTGAAGGATAAAACTGGAGCCAATCTTTCTATACTTTTATGTTCATTAATTGAGTTACGCATTGCAAGCATTGATCTCCTAACATGACAATCCCAGTTTTGTGTTTGTCTGTTTGTAGGAGGCTCATGTGAATGACATCCATATGTATAATTAATCTCAACACAATTAATATACAATCAATGTTGTTATCTCTTATCTTGACTATTTTCATATACTCCTGGAAGGCTACACACGCTAGCTATAAATGTGACATCATCCAAGGCTTTGCAAACAGCATTTTAACTCACACTAGATCCTTTTGTTCATAAGCCCATGTGGTTACTGATCTACATTTTGGGATATCAGTGCTCTTTTAATTTTGGCCTCTTAAGATTCTTGATGCTTAGCACTCATCCGATGGCTATACATTCAGTTGCTGGGGCTGTGGATTCACATTTATGTTTAAGTATCCACATGTTTTCCAGATAATAATTGATAATTGCTCAATAATATACCAAGTATAGTTGAATATGTGAGTCAACTCTGAGTATACAGGTGTGGATTTTCCAATGACCAGACAGTGGTTATCCAAATGTAGACAGGAGCTGTGCATGGGCAGCTGTGCATGAAGAATTCCCATCATAGCACATTCCAAGGGAATTCTATGGGATATTAAAGATTCTGCTGGGCAATTCCCCTATGCTCGGAATTCGTCAAACTGATTGATTTTTAAAAGGAGAATTCAAGGAGTTCCAATGAAATTAAATGAATCGTTACTGGGAAAATTTCGACTACTAATTCCATAGTCCGACTCCTGAGTGAGTGACGTCATGGGGTTAGGAGTAATTTATTAGCTTGGATAGAGGATTGGCTAACCAACAGAAAACAAACAGTTAAGATAAATGGTTTGTTTTCTGATTGGCAAGATGTAACAGTGGGATGTCCCACGCTCCTGATCTTTGGTGGGGGGGGGGGGGGGGGAGGGTAGGCTGAAGGTCTTTGGCCCGAAACGTCGATTTTGCCTGTCCTCGGATTTTGCCTGTCCTCGGATGCTGCCAGAACTGCTGCGCTCTTCCTGTCCCTGGAGAAGCACCATCCACCAACACCGTTGAGCTGTTCAGGGAGAGGTGGGCATCACAGGAAGTGGAGTGCTTTATTTCCCCCTCCGACTTTATTTTGATTTCATCCTTGCCATCTCCTTCACTTTTTTGATCATTGCCCTTTGTCGAGATGGTACTACTTGTCATTGGCCACTCGGGTATTTCCTTTCTTCCTGGTGGTGGGATACAAATTAAAGATTTACGCACTTGTTCTTCACTGTGTCCAACACCTGCACACACACAACATGAGTGCAGGGGAAAAATAAGCACTAACGCTGTTAGGTGGTAGTGTGGGGGGGAAATTTTTAAAAAACAGTGGGATGTCACAGGGTTTGGTCCTAGGGCCACAACTATTTACAATCTACATTAATGGCTTGGATGCAGGGATAAAATCTACTATAGCCAAATTTTCCTATGATACTATAATCACTGGGAATGTAAGTTGCAACGAAGAAATATGAAAGAGATAGATTAGGCAAATAGGCCAAAGATTTTCTTCTTATTTGTGACTGCTGTCATTAATTTAGGCACTGTAGTATGGCAACTTATAAGACTTGAATTTTTGTTTTGTAAAAATACATGTGACAGTGACTTGCTATTCTGTTCTATTCCTACCATTCGGCCACCTATCGTAACTGGCACTCTAATTAATTAATACCCTACCTCTTACCTAAGGGGCCCCTAACCTCCTGGCACACTTAGGTTTTATAGCAGCTGTCATTGTGCTGTGGGTGATTCTGCACCCTTATATTAACTGCTGTAAAAAAGAGGGTGTAGTTTTCTATCCTCCCATGGTTCTCTACTCCAAGAAAACTGTGAGAGTGGAAGAGGAGCTCCATATTTCTGAAGGAGTCCTGGTGGGAATCTCCCATCAGAAATGTGGAGATCTCTCCATTTGTAAAAGTAGAGGTTGTGGCTATCAGTGTGGAATTGCAGCTGTATGGAAAAGCTGGCCCATTATGTCTGCTACAGTAACTGCAGCCAGCTTTGAAAGATTGTACATATTTCTTTTCCAAATTTCACTGTCATTATTTTTTAAAAATGGGTTTGCACAAAGCAATAATATCATCTCGACCCTGAGGGAACTTCATGATGGAATTTTGTTGTATGATCGTTCCCAACTAACAACTATTCTCAACCAATATTTTCATTTTAATTGAAGCTGCTTAAAGCTGAGTTATTTCTGAAAAAAAAATAAACATATTGCCGATTCTTTTTGTCTTGCATTCACCAGGACAAATGCAAGAATGTCAAATTTCAAGCAGTTGTAATCTTTTATACTGAAAGAGAAAAGGAGGTGGTAATTAGTTGGCAAGTCATCATTTGATTGGCAGAGGCATTACATAGAAGGAAATGGTATGGCAAAGCTTGGGTAAGAACTCTTCTGATTTCAGCAATGCTTGAGTGAGACCATACAAATGCTGAATTATTGAAGCTCATATTTCTAATATCCAAAACATTCAAATTTCCGGAGCAAAATCCCATTGTTTTTCCCCAGCACTCGAGATTAATATTGTAATATTTTTGAACTGTGGGGCAGTAGTACACAGAAAAAGATAATTCTCTCCATTATGTGAGTACTGTTTTCAATGTCTCTCGATCAGTGGTGCTGGAAGAGCACAGCAATTCAGGCAGCATCCGAGGACAGGCAAAATCGACGTTTCGGGCAAAAGCCCTTCATCAGGAATAAAGGCAGAGAGCCTGAAGCGTGGAGAGATAAGCTAGAGGAGGGTGGGGGTGGGGAGAGAGTAGCATAGAGTACAATAGGTCAGTGGGAAAGGAGATGAAGGTGATAGGTCAGGGAGGCGAGGGTGGAGTGGATAGGTGGAAAAGGAGCTGGGCAGGTCGGACAAGTCCGGACAAGTCAGGGGATCGAGTTGCTGGAGGTTAGAAACTGGGATGAGGTGGGGGAAGGGGAAATGAGGAAACTGTTGAAATCCACATTGATGCCCTGGGGTTGAAGTGTTCCGAGGCGGAAGATGAGACGTTCTTCCTCCAGGCGTCTGGTGGTGAGGGAGCGGCGGTGGAGGAGGCCCAGCACCTCCATATCCTCGGCAGAGTGGGAGGGGGAGTTGAAATGTTGAGCCACAGGGCGATTTGGTTGATTGGTGCAGGTGTCTCGGAGATGTTCCCTAAAGCGCTCTGCTAGGAGGCGCCCAGTCTCCCCAATGTAGAGGAGACCGCATCGGGAGCAACGGATACAATAGATGATATTAGTGGATGTGCAGGTAAAACTTTGATGGATGTGGAAGGCTCCTTTAGGGCCTTGGATGGAGGTGAGGGAGGAGGTGTGGGCACAGGTTTTACAGTTCCTGCGGTGGCAGGGGAAAGTGCCAGGATGGGAGGGTGGGTCATAGGGGGGCGTGGACCTGACCAGGTAGTCATGGAGGGAACGGTCTTTGCGGAAGGCGGAGAGGGGTGGGGAGGGAAATATATCCCTGGTGGTGGGGTCTGTTTGGAGGTGGCGGAAATGTCAGCGGATGATTTGGTTTATGCGAAGGTTGGTAGGGTGGAAGGTGAGCACCAGGGGCGTTCTGTCCTTGTTGCGGTTGGAGGGGTTGGGTCTGAGGGCAGAGGTGCGGGATGTGGATGAGATGCGTTGGAGGGCATCTTTAACCACTGGATGAGATGCGTTGGAGGGCATCTTTAACCACCTTTAGCCCTCCAACGCATCTCATCCAGTGGTTAAAGATGCCCTCCACCAGGGATATATTTCCCTCCCCACCCCTCTCCGCCTTCCGCAAAGACCGTTCCCTCCATGACTACCTGGTCAGGTCCACGCCCCCCTACGACCCACCCTCCCATCCTGGCACTTTCCCCTGCCACTGTAAAACCTGTGCCCACACCTCCTCCCTCATAAACCAGCGTTGATTGGAATCCTTGGACACAGTAGAGTTTGTATCATGAGCTGCTCAGGGTCAGGATTTTGAGATTTGGTTGAGGATCCTGGAATCAAGGTCAAATAGGAGTTGTGGCTGTTCTCTGTATCAGTTACCTGAGAGTAGTTTGCCCTGATTTATCCAATCAGTGTCTTGAGGATGGATTCACCTTCCAAGAAGTTATTTTCAGTTACTGGAGGCTAGGTTCTGACATGGACTGGGTTGTTACTCTGAACTTCTTATTTCTTTATTTTTCTAATACTTCTTCCCCAAAGAATTTATTCTTAGGAGTCTGTGCCTTGTACCTGAGGTGGTGCCGTAGTGTGGCGACTTGTAAACTTTTCCCTGTACTCATTTGAGTACATGTAAGAATAAAACTAATTCTAATTCAGGAACGGTGGCAGGTTCCAAAAGGAATCTCTGCACAGAGAAGGAGGTAAAGCTACCATTCACATGAAAGAGAGAGATGCCCATCCTGAGGTACCCTCCTTGTAAAGTATGGCCAGGCAAGGAGGACTCACAGTTGAAGAGTGTGGCACTGAAAAAGCACAGCCAGTCAGGCAGCATCCGAGGAGCAGGAGAATCAACATTTCGAGCATAAGCTCTTCATTAAGAAATCAGGACTCATAACCTCGAGCAGTGGGTGTTCATCTCAGTCTTGCTGCTGGAAAGCAGTCTCCAGGCAGCTGACATCATTTCTGAAGGATTAGTTCGGAGTCGGTGGGCAGGGAGAGGGTGCGGTGGTGAGTGATGTGGGCTGTCTCAAAGCCTGCCTGGAAGATTCCTAATGGTCTTTGACAGTAGGATTTAAAAGGTTATCAATGGGGCAAAATTGGCTAATCGCTCCTTGGATATCACCTTTCCCCGTCCCGTGAATACCCTGCTCCGTTTTATTCAAAGTCATAGAACGATTTGCAGCAAATGAGGTCAAACAATGTCAGTGGCCAGAGCACACAGACTGAAAATGAGTAACTAATAAATAAATAATAAATCATAAATAATAAACTAATAAAGTAAGCTGTTCAAAACAGTGTTGTGTTGATGGAGTGAGGAAATCCTTGAGGTTCACCTTCATCTGGACCAGATGCATAAGAACAAACCATCAGGTCATTTAGGTAATCCTGTGATGTGTATGTACGGATGTGTACGTGTAAACATGACAAAGCCATAGATAAATGTCAAAAGGAATTGTTGACCTATGATGCAATGAAATACTCCCTAAACACTGGAAGGTTTCTCCAAAATATATAGTTAAATTTTAATAAAAATCAATAGAAGAGACAACAAAACCTCAGCATAAGATCTGATACCATTAAAAACAATCATTTTGCACTTATTGTATAGCCACTGACCCAAGACTCTTAATTGCCATCGCATGCTAGACAAATGAACCGCTATTAAAACACTGTTTCAGTGACAGTAAAACAAATTATTTTGCCGTTACTGCTGTACATACATTCTTATAGGAGGTTGCTGCTGTCAGGATGACATTAGGTAATGGGATTTGTGGGCAGCTGGGCTCTTGCAATGCATTGTAATGAGGTGACCCCACGCTGAGCTTAGGTGAATTGTGTAGATATGTTTATGGGGAAGGATCATAAAGATGGCCAGAGGGGGAAATGAGTTGAAGGATATTTTGATTGGATTATTTGAAGAGGGATGGCATTGGCTCAGCCAGGCCATTAACATCAGCGTTTGGACTGAATAGTCTGATTAGATTCCCTACAGTGTGGAAACAGGCCCTTCAGCCCAATCTGTGGGCCCTTCACCCAGACCCATTTCCCCTCTGACTAATGCACCTAACACCTACGGGCAATTTAGCATAGCCAATTCACCTAACCTGCACATCTTTGCACCGTGGGAGGAAACCCACGCAGACACAGGGAGAATGTGCAAACTCCACAAGATGGTCTGCCCAAGGCTGGATTTAAACCTGGGACCCTGGTGCTGTGAGGCAGCAGTGCTAACCACTGAGCTACTATGCTGTTCCCTGTTTCTTTACTGCATATTCTTCAGAATCGTGTGAAACACTGAGGGATGCCATTCTACATCGAGTGACTAGAAATGAGATAACAACACCCCCACTATAAACTAATGCAACAAAAATCTAATTACACTTTACTGATTGCAGAAGGCATATACTCTTCCAAGCTGTTACATGATTACATACAGGCATTATCCAAGATTTGCCAACTGTTAACAATCTCTTGTTCAACTTTATAGTATGTTTTGAAGAAAGGTTACTGGACTCAAAATGTTAACTCTGTTTTCTGTCTCCACTAATGCTGCCAGAGCTGCTTGAGATTTTCGAACAATTTTTGCTGGTGCTTGTGACTGCCAGCAGCCCCAGTTCTTTGGGTTTTTTTGTAGTATCTGAGATTTGGAAGAGGATAAAGATATTTTATGTAGTGGTCATTCTGACATTGCAATGAATAAAGTCATCATAGGAACAGAGGACTGTAGGATTGCTCTCTTACTAGAGTTAGAAAGATGACTAGTTTTCCCTGGAGCATCGGAGGCTGAGGGGGTGACCTTATAGAGGTTTATAAAATTGTGAGGGGCATGAATACAAGGGCTTGTTTCAATGGGCAGGGGAGTCCAGAACTAAAGGGTTCAGATGAGAGTGGAAAGATTTAAAAGGGACCTAAGGGGCAAAACTTTTTCACGCACAGCGTGGTACGTGTATGGAATGAGCTGCCAAAGGAAGTGGTGGAAGCTGATATAATTACAATATTGAAAAGCATTTGGATTGGCATATGAATAGGAAGGGTTTGGAGGGAGATAAGCCAAATGGGAATAGATTAATTTCGGATGTCTGGTTGGCATGAACAAGTTGGACCGAAGGGTCGGTTTCTGTGCTGTACATCTCTAGGACTCGAGAGTGGTTTAAGCTGACAGTCAAGAATACCTTAGGCAAGGGTTAAGAAGGTGAGACCTCCGGTGATAGAGGAATTGAACCTGTGCTTGTTCGTGTCACTCCACATTGCAGACCAGCTGGCCTGCCAACTGAGCTAACTGACCCTCATCCCACTCTGAAATAGTGTATTGTTAACCATTCGCAGTGGATCCAGGGAAAGCAGTGATACTCTGTCAATTTGTTCAAATGATAGCTCAGCTATTGCACCAATAGTCATAGTTAGTCATATAGTTGAGGCACCTGCCAATGTGCTTGGAAGTTGTCGGGGGTCTGATTTGGGTCTGCAGAAATCTATGGAACCCAGAGATATGGCGGGAAAGTTTATTACTTCGAGGTTCACCACTGGGTAATGTGATATCAGGCGCAGTTCTAACCCTGGGGAAACCTGCAGCCACCTGATGACTGGGCAGGAGCTGGTGCCATCTTTAAAGGACAGCCAACCTTGTGTGAGAGCTGGGAATTGTCTTGAGGGCTTTTTAAGAACTTTCTTTTCACTCAAATCTCCAGAATTTCTGCTGCCCCGGTGCAAAAATAGTTCCAGAGTCCAGGGAGGAAAATTGCTCTTGAATCACTCAAGATGGTGTCAATGGATTCAACTGATGTCTGAGGGTCAACACATTCCCCTCTAACTCACAAGGATAAAGAAGGACAGAGTGGATGATCCCATTACTGTCACTGCCTCTTCCTTTTGTTGCAAGTGGTCTTCAAAATCTTTGGGATTAACCCTAACTCTGTCGCACTTGAAGGCATGATCCCTCTGCACCTAAGTGATGCAATACCCCTTTAAATTTTGGAGTTAGTCCTGCTGGGTTCTGGATTTCCTGCCTGCACTTCCATCACCAGAGTGTCAGTGTGGTAATTTCACAACACGGAGATAATGTTAATGAATCTAGTGGCCTCTGACTCAGTTTCTGAAGGTTTGACGGATTCACACTGAGTCAAGGAAGCCACCAGCTTTCACTGAGTGTCTGTGTGAGACATGTGCATAACTGGGGGTGAACACAGCTACTTCACTAACTAATATGTTCACAGATGCTATGACACTCTCCGGAGCAGGTGGGACTTGAACCTGGGTCTACTTGGCTCAGAGGTATGGACACTACATCGGCACCACACGAGCCCTCCCAGGTGGTAAACTGCATTTATGTTATATGCACATGAGGAATTAAATACAGATATCCCCTGTTATCCAAAGGTAGAGCGTTCCTATGAAAGTTTTCATAAGCCAAATTGGTGTAAAGTGAAGAAGCACCTGCCATTAATTAAGTTGTATTATGCCTTCTTTTGTCAAAGTGAAAATGCTCTTCGGATTTCTTTCAGTTAGCGAAACCAAGTAATAATGTAGGTCTTTTGTAAAGGCGAACTTTCAAAAAGCAGGGGATACCCATATGTAAAGTACCTGCCACCATTATCAGGACAAGCTTCCTGTTCTTATACGTTCTGTCCACTGACTGAACCCTGACGTGGGGGCTCCCATCTAGTTCCCTCTACCCATCCTGCCACCTTTACCCACTCCAGCGAGCCCTGAGGACCAGTCCAATAGTTGTGCCCCCAGAACGTGTCCAACTAGAAGCTCTTAAAGCAGTGAATTCACAGCCAAAACATGCTGTTTCAGGCTGCACACACCTTCCCTTTAATCATGCCCTACTCAAGGCAGTCAGGATGTGCAAGTGCCAGTGTTGGACTGGGGTAGACAAAGTCAGAAATCACACGACAGCCGGTTATAGTCCAACAGAAAATGAAAGAACTGTGGATGCCAGAAGTTGGTGGAAAAACTCAGCAGGTCTGGCAGCATCCATGAAGAGAAATCAGAGTTAATGTTTCGGGTTCGGTGATTCCTCAGAATTCAAGGGACCTGAAATGTTAACACTGATTTCTCTTCACAGATGCTACAAGACCTGCTGAGCTTTTCCAACAGTTTCTGCTTTTGTTATAGTCCAACATGTTTATTTGAAATCACAAGTCTTGGAGTGCTGCTTCAAAAGCTCGTGATTTCAAATAAACCTGTTGGACTATAGCCTGGTGTGGTGTTGTTTTCTGACTCAAGGCAGTTAAGATGACTGGGATCCTGTCTGAGGTATCTCCACTCCATTTAATAAGCGGGATCTGCAGAGAAATTGGAAGCATTTGTAAAGCCAGAATCCTGACATGATACTCAATAGCTTTCGCTTAGTATTGACCCACGTCCTTGTCTTCAGGAGATTTGATGGATTCGACCACATTTTTGTTATGAAATATTGATGTGGACGAAAGCCAAAGGCAATATTTTTGTCATTACATACAAATACCGTTATCCATTCACACAAGCCACACTGAGACTAGGTAGGGGCCCTTGAGGCTAACTTCGGGATGTATTAGGTTCATTTGTGCAAATCCTCGGGCAAAGATTTTGCTTGACCTCGTCTAGTGTTAATTTTTGATTTCTCACCTAACAGACTAAAAACCGTGTCGATTTTTTTTATTGAAGGCGTAAGTGTGTTCACTCTGTTTCCTGTTCTCCGGCCGCCACCAGAGGGTCAGTTCGATATTGCAACTATGAACCTCCAGGTCCATAGAAGGAAGCCTGCACCAATTAAATTGAGGGATTACTGAATTGAAATGAATAATTGCTTTAATTCCTGCTTCATGGCAAATGAGCCTTTGCTCTCACCCTAAACTTTCTCCCCTCTTTCCTTGGGGTCTCGATGGTAATTCTGTGGACAAATGGCCTGGCTATGTAAGTAGGTTTGAACACGAGTTCCTAGTTGGATAGATTTTGGGAACACCCGACAGAGGGTTCAACAAACAGGGGTCATAGATTCAAGCTAAGTGGCAGAAAGGTTAGAGGGGATGGGAGGAAAAATGTTTTACGCGGAGGGTGGTGGGTGTCTGGAATTCGTTGGCTGAGTTGGTGGTGAAAGCAGAGACCCTGTTTTACAAAGAACCTGGACCTACACCTTAAGTGCTGTCAGCTGCAGTGCTATGGGCTGTGTGCAGCAAGATGGGATTAAAAAGGCCATCTGGATGTCCTCTTCTGTGCTGCATCATTTCTATGGTTTCTAAGCTGCTGGGTAATTGGAAAAAGTTAGAATCCCTACAGTGTGGAAACAGGCCCTTCAGCCCAACAAGTCCACACTGACCCTCTGAACAGTAACCCACCCAGACCCATCCCTCTACCCTTCACTTACCCCTGATGAATGCATCTAATCTACACATCCCTGAACACAATGGGCAATTTAGCACAGCCAATTCACCTAATCTGACATCTCTGGATTGTGGGAGGAAATGCACACAGACACAGGGAGAACGTGCAAACTCCACACAGACAGTCACCCGAGACGAAAATCGAACCTAGGTCCCTGCCGCTGTGAGGCAGCAATACTGACCACTGAGCCACCATGCTGCCTTGTTCAAAGGCTTTAACAAACATATTCCTTTTGTTTGCAAAGAATGAGTCCATGTGTATGAATGTTGATTGCTTCTGTTCAGCGTAAATGAGTGACGTTATGAGTTTGATGGACTGTCCATTGTGAGTGTAGCTCTTGATGGAGGCAGGATCAGCATTAGCAAGCCACCTGAGAATGGAAGCTAGAGCAGGTTTAGCCTTGTCCTGAGTACAAGGGACATGCACGTTCTAGCAAACAATGATTGGCAATCAGGAACAGAAACTGTCGCTGATTTCCTGCATCCCCAGCTGTTTGAACCTTTGTGTAACAACTCCATCTCAAATGGAGTGCAGCTCAAGTTAGCTCCATGAGCAAAGTTCCAGTTCCAGTTTGTGCAGCTTAGCTAAAGTTGTCGTCAGCTTTGTCATAGAATCCCTACAGTGTGGAAGCACGCCATTCAGCCCATCAAGTCCATACCAACCCTCCGAAGAGCATCCCACTCAGACCCACACTCCTACTCCTGTAATCCTGTATTTCCGATGGCTATCCCTGCACATCCCTGGACACTGTGGTGCAATTTAGCATTGCCAATCCATCTAACCTGCACATCTTTGGATTGTGGGAGGAAACCCAAAGGCAAGCCACACAGACATGGGGACAACCCAAACGCCGCACAGACAGTTGCCTGAGGCTGGAATGAAACCCAGGTCCCTGGCACTGTGAGGCAGCAAAGCTAACCATTGAGCTAGCAAGTGCCACCCCAAGCACTAACACTTCATTGCATTACAGAGGGAGTGCTGCATTACCAAAGGTGTGGCCATTCAGATGAGATGTTAAACAGACAGTTTGATTCAGAGGTGAAGTTTGGTGTAAGAATCACAGAAATAGCCCCAGATGAGTAAGAAGCATTATTGGCATGAGGTCAGGACCAGTGATCTATCAGGTTTGGGTGGGTGAGACCGTCCTGAACAAGCATGCGGACTGCATAAAAGCAGCAAATTCTCAAACGGTGTGGGAGCATGCCCCTCAGAGCATTCAGAAAAGCTGCAGGAATCCGTGGATTTATCTTCTCCATCAAATGTTGTAGATTCCTCCGAATCGGAGAGGTACATGATGGATGTAGCTATCTCGAGGCCTTTGCCACCAGAAAAAGAGGTTAAGATTCTGCCGTGGTGCTCCTGATGCACAAGGTGAGCTTCTGTGTGGTACACGCTGACCGTATCAGACACTGTGTCGGAAGCATGCCATTCAGCCCATCAAGTTCATACCAATCCTCCGAAGAGCATCCCGCGCAGACCCATACCCGTATCCCTGTAACCCTGTATTTCCCATGGATAACCCTGCATATCCCTGACAAGCACCTGACCCAGTGCTAAAATGCCCCCAGGAGGCTCTTTACGACAAAGGACTGGTCCATGTCCACAGACTGAGAGGGGTAGTGATGGAGTGATAGTAATGAGGCCAGCTAACTAGACCTCATAGAATATGAATTCTCTGATTAGAGCTGTTAACCGGGTCCAATCAGGGAGCCCTGGCTGACAGATAAAAACAGGAGTGTTGAGCCCGGGTGTCCTTGGAGAAGGAGCACGCGGTGTCCACCAACACCCTGGAGTTGTTCAGGGAGAGGTGGGCGCCGCAGGGAGTGGAGTGCATCATTTCTCCCTCCAACTCTATTTTGATTTAGCCCCTACCCTCCCCTTCACTATTTTGATCACACAGCACTATCCCTTGATGTGAAGGGCAGTGTTTGTCACTGGCCACCTGGGTGTTTTCCTATCTTCCTGGTGGTGGAATTTGAATAAAGATTTGTGCACTTTGTGTCTTTCACTGTGTCTCACACCTGCACACACACACACCATGGGTGCTAAAGAAAAAGAAAAAAAGAAGAAAAACAGGAGTGTCTCCGCAGTTATGTCAGCGCCTGGGTGTCCCTGGAGAAAGAGCATGCGGTATCCCCAACACCCTCGAGATTTTCAGGGAAAGGTGGGCACCGCAGGGAGTGGAGTGTATTCTTTCCTCCTCCAAATCTATTTTGATTTAGTTCCCACCCTCCCCTTCACTGTTTGATCACGCAGCATTGCCCTTTGCAGAGGGCACTGCTTGTCACTGGCCACTTGGGTGTTTCCTTTCTTCCTGGTGGTGGAATATAAATGAAGATCTCCACACTTGTTGCTTTTCACTGTGTCCAGCACCTGCACACACACGACATGGGTGCTGGGGAAAAATAAGCACTACCGCTGTCAGGCAGTAGTGTGGGAAAGGACAAAATAACAAAAGGGTTCAGAAAAGATTTACAAGGATGTTGCCAGGGTTGGAGGATTTAAGCTATAGGGAGAGATTGAATAAGCTGGGGCTGTTTTCCCTGGAGCGTCAGAGACTGAGGGGTGACCTTATAGAGATTTATAAAATCACGAGGGGCAAGGATAGGATAAATAGACAAGGCCTTTTCCTTGGGGTGGGAGAGTCCAGAACGAGAGGGCATAGGTTTAGAGTGAGAGGGGAAAGATATAAAAGAGACCTAAGGAGCAACTTTTTCACACAAGGGTGGTGTGTGTATGGAATGAGCTGTCAGAGGATGTGGTGGAGGCTGGTACAATTGCAACATTTAAGAGGCATTTGGATGGGTATATGAATAGGAAGGGTTTGGAGGGATATGGGCCGGGTGCTGGCAGGTGGGTCTAGATTGGGTTGGGATATCTGGTCGGCATGGACAGGTTGGACCGAAGGGTCTGTTTCCATGTTGTACATCTCTATGACTCTATGACTTTAAGTCCAGGAGTATCAGACATCCTGAAAAAAAACAGGAGTGTCAGAGATGCTGACACCTTGGTACCTGACTCTGTATGAGGCTGGACCTTGACCATGTTTATAGGGCTATAGGACTGTTTATGTGTCAATAAAGGGTGACTTGCTGATGGGATTCCGGCCTACGGGAGTTATTTCATTAACCAACATCACTTAAAAAAAGGCTACTCGGGTATCTCATTTGCTGTTTATAGAATGTTGGTTTCCCCAGGTTGGCTGCTGTATTACAACACTGATTCCAAGTATTTTATTGGTTCTAATGTGCCTCATGATGCCCTGAGATCATGAAAGAGGTTATATTATACTTTGTCCAGTTGTACACTCAGTCATGATGTTTGTCTTGATACAATAACTTTTTCCCATATTGCCATGGGAATGATTGGAAAAAAGATTTGCCCGGCAAAATTCTCGATTTGAGCTGGGATTTTCCTCAGTTCGGAAATTGTTTTGCACAGTAATTGCCAATGAGTGAGGAAGCAAGGAGGCAGGAGAACAGGATATTAGAGTAACAGGGCCACCATGAAGGAAGCTGTATTAAGTGAAGTGTGATGAATAGGCCCAGTGGCTGTGGGCAGCACACAGTGACAAAAGATCGATTCTCAAGCAAGTCGCAGGCATTGAGCTCTGTAGCACTAATCTAGAGGAATCACCCACTTAATAAGGGGAAAAACCACTGTGGCAAAATGGAAAGGGAATTCTTCAGAAAAACGATGTGGACGTCAATAGAAAGTGCAATAGATCTGAGCATATGTCACAACTGGATGTGAGCAACAGCCTTGTTAGGGCAGTCGATGGGACTGGCTTGTAAATTTGAACAGGTCCACACTTTATGTTGCCGAGCCTATTGATGACTACTGGATGATAAATCATGCCTTTTCCTATTTTCACTTTAAATTAACGGCATTATATGTAACAAGACAGGTTTCAAGATGTGACCAGAGAGCTAAACTCCTCTTTAGACATAAGATGACAAAATTACTGTCACCCTTCCATTGGGGTAATTGTTGTGATAAAAAAGGCGCATCTTGCCTCTTTGCTAATATTTCTTCTCTAGGCCACATTCAAACAATTATTGTTATTCCTCGTCCATCATTTTCTTTGGCCTTCCTGTTAGACAGTTTTCTTGCAATGATTTAATTGTGAGCCAAGACCAAACCTTGGAGTTTCTTGGTATTTGCTTTGTTTTGTTTCTATTGCTTGTGGAGATAGTAAAGGTGTACAGTAAAATATTAGGACCAAACCATTAACATCTAATCCAGCAGTTGCAAAATTGTCCGTGTCTGTGAGGGGAGTCCAAACTGACTCAGTAGTAAAACTTTTAATCGAGAAATGCTAATAACTTACAGGTAGATAGGCATAAATATATAAATAGTTTAGTAAGTATATATCAACATCATAAAACCGTGAGAAATAAGAACAGAGAGTAGGCCATTCAGCCCCTTCTTCTTGCTCAGCCATTTCATAGGATCACGGCTGATGCAATATTCCTCATATCCATTTTCCTTCCTTTCCCCATAACCCTTGATGGTTACATTGAAATATATATTTAAGTAAATAAAGTATAAGTAAATTCTCTAGGTATCTGTTTATGTCTTTATAAGTGTGTATATCATATTTAATAGAAGTCTGAAAGTGGGACTGCTATTTTACATGTATTGTCCCTTTTATATTTATAAACATATAAAAAACAATGAAACAGGATTTCACTGGGAAACAGAATCTTCAGGATGGGGTTCAGTGGAGAATCCTGATCATGCTGGAAAATTGAACAGCAGCTGGAGGTTTCACTCCGGAATTACAATCCCTTGCTGTTGTCTAAACGCCATCTCCATACCAACCGAAAACTCCAGAGTGATTTGCTCTCAGTTTTCTGTTGGCGCTGGCAAAACACCCAAAGCCTACAGTGTCTAACTGCAGGCAGGATGCAGGACATGGTACGGCAGCAATAAGGGAAAGGCAGCATTGAATTATTGAGATCATACAGTGCTTCAGATAATTTACTGTAATGTTATTGTTACAATGTTGTTCCTTAAGCACCCATCCTCCCTTCAATTGGAAATATTCATTGCCATGTTCTGTGCTATCTGTAACCCCTGTTTTGGATGTAAAATTAATCAATTTCTTCCATTTCAGTTGACGTGTTCTCATTCCCCATGCCCCTCCCCCCTCCCCCACTCCCTGTTCTTCAGATCTCTCCCCACTCCCTGTCTCACTTCTCACCCGCCTTGTCTGTCTCCATTCTATAGCTCTCCTTCCTGACCTCCATGTTCCTCCCATTCACTGTATTCGCCCCATTCCCCGTGTCTCTCCTCCACTCCCCATGTCTGTCTTGATTTGCTGTGCCTCTCCCCCCATTCCCCATGCCACTTCCTCAATTCCCGATGTCTTCCCCAATTTTGTGTTTCTCCCTCTTACTCCCCCATGTGTCTCTCCCTACTCTCCACACCTCTCCCTCTACTCCCCATGTCTCCCTCTGACTCCTTGTGTCTTCCCTGCCACTGCCCATGTCTCTCTTCATTCTCCGTGTCTCTATCCCACTCCCAATATCTCCTGCCACTTCACATGTTTCTCTCCCCACCTCCTATGTCTTTCCTCCCAACCCCATGTCTCTCTTCATTTTGTATATCTCTCCACTGTTCCCCATGTTTCTCTCCCCGTTCCCCATGTTTCTCTTCCACTCTCCATGTCTCTTCCCCAATCACCATGTCTCTCCCCCACTCCCCATGTCTCTCCCCCATTCCTCACGTCTCTCCCCCATGCCCTATGTCTTTCTTCCTATTCCCCATGTGTCTCTACATTCCCCTTGTCTGTTCTCACTCGCCATCTATCTGCCTGCTCTCTGTGCTTGTCAATCGAATGGAAAAAGGAACGGGCACTCATGAATGAATTGCTGGTACGCCAAAGTCCTTTGGATCTCCAAATAGACATGCAGGTGTTTACTGGCAACCAAAATTCAATGGAAGAATTTGGAAAATATTGCAAACTAAAAGAAAATGTCAACCTCTTTTGGACTTATGTCTGAGCCTGTTTTGTCTTGCTTTCCCTTCCTGTGCTGTTTTGTTCTGATTTATTATCTGTTGCAGGGAAGAACGGAATGGGAGTGGATCTTATCCCAGCTTTTTTGTGTTATGTGCCAAGTGCTAGTGAATGGTAGTTGTACAAAGTGATCCCTGACTCATGGTAGATGTGGGGATAGGGGGTAATGGGGGGTAGGGGCA
The DNA here is from genome assembly GCF_037043375.1 of Chiloscyllium plagiosum. Taxonomy (NCBI): domain Eukaryota; kingdom Metazoa; phylum Chordata; class Chondrichthyes; order Orectolobiformes; family Hemiscylliidae; genus Chiloscyllium; species Chiloscyllium plagiosum. The sequence continues at coordinate 10,108,865 of NW_028270167.1, forward strand.
GAGATAGGCAGATAAATCTGTTGGCAACACCTTCCTATGTGATTCAGGTTAACAACAACAATCCAGGAATGGTGAACAATCTTCAGCTGGTTGAGGTAGGCCCAAGGCCTGGCTCCTCACTTCAGGATATACTACAATCCACTAAATCATCTTGCAGTTTTTAAAATATTCTATCTTGGGATTTGCCCATCCTAGTTGCCCTTGATAAAGTGGTGGTGAGCTGCCTTCCTGAACCACTGTGGTCCAATTGCTGTAGGTAGATGTACAATGGTTGTTAGGGAACGAGTTCCAAGATTTTGACTCAGCGACACTGAAGGAACAGTGACGTATTTCCAAGTCAGGATGGTGAGTAAGTTGGAAGGGAACTTGAAGATGGTGGTTTTTCCATGTATCTGCTGCCCTAGTCCTAGTGTTTGTGGGTTTGGAAGGTGCTGTCTAAACAATCGTGGTGAATTTCTGCAGTGATTTTTGTAGATGGTACACACTGTTGTTAATAAGCATTGCTGGTGGAGGTAATTATTTGTGGATGTGGTGCCAATCAAGCCAGTTGCTTTGGCCTGGATGGTGTCAAGCTTCTTGAGTGTTGTTGGAGCTGCACCCATCCAGGCAAGTGGGGAGTATTCCATCACACTCCCAAATTGTACCTTGTAGATGGTGGATAGGCTTTGGGGTGTCAGGAGGTGAATTATTCACTTAAAGAATCCTAGTGTCTGACCTGCTTTTGTAGCCACTGTGTTCATGTGGCTGGTCCAGTTCAGTTTCTGGGCGAAAGTGAGTACTGCAGATGCTAGAGATCAGAGTCAAGATTAGAGTGGTGCTGGAAAAGCAAAGCATCCAAGGAGCAGCAAAATCGACGTTTCGGGCAAAAGCCTTCCTGATCTGCTGATGAAGGGCTTATGTCCAAAACGTCGATTTTCCTGCTCCTCGGATGCTGTGCTTTTCCAGCACCACTCTAATCTTGACCCAGTTCTGTTTCTGGTCAACAGTAACACTCAATGTTGTTCGTGGCTAAATCAGTAATGGTAGTGGTTTTACAAAACCCATTAATTTGCAAAATGATTTAGTGTTTTTGTATTTCTGCTCAAATGTCGAAAGCATGTTGGAAAGTAGGGAGTGCAAGGTGCAGAATCTTTTCTCAAAGCGTCACCTGAACAGGTGGCATTTCCAGACAGAAGTGCAAAGTCAAATAGTTGTAATGTGCTCCCGTGTTTAAATGTATAGATATTTAAAGAATATGGACATGCACATTTTACATGTTGGAAACAAGCGGAAGAAATATGAACAAATAAATGCCAGTGACGCCCACATCCTACGAGTGAATTAAAATAAAAATCACATCCAGAGATGCTGGAATGTTTAGGGAGCATTGATAATACAATTGTGAGATTGCTGCTAGGTAGTCCTATATCCCTGTTATGTTGCTGTTTTTTAAATTCAGATTCAGAACTAGACTGGACCATTGGAACAAAATGAGACTCTGGCTTAATACCCGATCTATATAACACAGGCTTAGTATTGGTGCAAAGGAGAAAAATCTTCTCATGATTATATGAGTACTTATACCTTTGCGGGTGGTTGAATGGCTAAATCTCACAGGAGTGTACATTCCTGGCCCCTATCTGCTCTGGCTGCATGATCTTTGGTAGGTTAGTTACCAAAGTGTTTCTCTGGACTTTCACTAATGGTCTATCCAAATCCCACCTCCTTTTCATATCACAACAACACCGATTTACATTGAACAGCACCTGTAACTTCATACAATATCCCCCTTCATGGTGGCATTATCAAACAACATGTCACACTAAGACCCATTTTGGAACTTGGTCAAAGAGGACAGATTCAATTGACTCTGGTAAACATGAAGAGAGGGATAGAGAGATTTAGGGAGGCCAAGCAGCTGAAGGTATAGCTGTCAGCAGAGGCGGGAATAAACATGGGGTTGTGCTGGAGCCTGGATTTGGAGTGATTGTAGATCTGGAGGAGTTGACAGAGACAGGAAGCAGGTGAAGTCATGGAAGGATTTGAAAAGAATGAGAATCTTCAAGTTGGAGCATTATTGGGCTGGGAATCAATGTAAATGAACAAGCACGGGAATGATTAGAAAATGAGCTGTGGAATGAGCGAGTGCAAGGATGTCTGTTTACACCGAGTTCTCTCAAGCAGTGTCTAATGAAGTGTCACTGCTGTTTGACCTTCTTCCTTTTTGGGGTAATCCCAACAGATGGTCAAAATACTGAACTGGACAATGATAGGCAGCGGGCCTCCAGACTCACATTACCTAGCATGGCATCGAAGAGTGTGGCTTCCTCATAACAGCTTCAGGTTGGATGGGCTGAATAGCCTCCTGCACTGCAAGGTTCTCTGTTTGGTGGAGACTCCAGCTGTCAGCCCGTCGTTTGCAGCTGATATACAACTGCCTGGTTTCAGAAGGGTCTTCCAAATATTAACGTGCGTTGAGGAACAACCGACAGAGTCCACATCACAATTTACAGCAATGTTGAGATCTTCTGTTGCTGTAGTGTGTGACATCAGTGGGACCTCTTGTTTCATTTACTCCTTGTATCTATTATCAAATATACAAGAGAGAATAGGCCATTAACAAGTTGCAGGTGTTCCCATTAAGAGATGATTAATAGCTTGCAGATGTAGCCGGCGTCCCGTGATTAACAGTGAATGGATTTGTTCTACACCAGCGTGTGTGGGGTGTGATTTTAAAACTGGGACATTGCAGGGTGCATGAAATTAAATGTCTGCATTCTCCACGGGATGTAACCAAGCATCACCAAACCGGCAATTTACAATGTATGACTTCTATTGTGGAACTGCATTTTGTGTACCGCAGTCTCAGGAAGGTGCAATAATATAATTTCTGTATTACTTTTACAGATGGGTTTTTGTACTTATTCTGTCTGCAGTCTTGTGGAAGATATATTTTCCATAATTGTTATCTCAAAGAGAGAAAGGAAGGTTTTTATGATGGTTCAAATGCAGCTGGCTTTTGTCATCACATAAAAACTGGACATCTCTCTCAACCCCCTAGCATAGGCATTCATTGTCAGCTTGCCTTATGTTTAAAGTTAGATCCAATGAGGATCCACTCATGTACTTAGAAAGGAGATGTTTGCAGAGAAATGGGATCCTTCTTCACAAAGCTCACACTGGCAAGGCAGACCAAGTAGCTTCGCATTTAGCTGGAGTTTTCCAGGAGCGGTGATCTCGAGTGATTTCAAGATCAGAAAATATTTACGATGCAGTCCTGAGGAAGGATCACACGACCTGAAACGTTAACTCTGATTTCTCTCCGCAGATGCTGCCAGACCTGCTGAGTGTTTCCAACAATTTCTGTTTTTGTTTCAGAAAATATTTATTATTGAGGAAGTTATTTGTCCCATCTTCATCCAACCATCCATAATGACCCTTGTGGATTTTCTTTATCCAGAGTCTATCCTCCCTGAATGAAAGAGAACTCCCTAAAGTTACCTTTCATTAGCCTGAACCTCTACCTCTTTGTTGCCCCAGTAACAGTGATGATACATTGGCATAGGTAAAGGATACAGGAAAGAATGAGGGTTTTATATTCAAGACTGTCTAGCCCTGATACAGTGAAAACACATGTTGGTCCTTCGATGGCTGGTCTAGTGAGCAGGCAGTTGGGTAGTAGAAATGTCATTAGCCTTGTAATCTAGGACTCAGGTTAATGCTGTTGGGTCATGGGTTCAAATCCCACCAGGGCCTCTGTGAGTTTAAATTCAATTCATAGATCTGAAATTGACAGGTGGTTTCAATCATGACCAAGTTATCAAAAGCTCAGCTGCTTTATTTCCTTTCCTTAGGGATGGAAATCTACTGTCTTTACTAAGTCTGGCCTATGTGTGACAACAGACCTACAGCAATGCCCTTTGAAATGATCTAACCACTTGGGCAGTTCAGAATGGTCAACAATTGTGTCATTTTGTGTCCTGTGTCATTTTCACTGCGATAGGCCAGTAATTCTATATTAGAGAATCATTACAGCACAGGAAGAAGCCAATCAGTCCATGTTCCTGTCTTTGACTTGGTCCAATACCCTAGCCTCTCTTGCACAATCCTGGCAAACGGGTCCTCCATCATAATGTCCAAATTGTCTTGGAAATTGTTATGGAATTTGACTCCCCCCAGGTGTATTTTCCCTGATATTCAGGCCTGTTCCATATCAGGTATTTGTCCATATCATTTACCTGTGTGCTCTGGTCGAGGATACTTGAGAAGAGTGGTCTCTGAATCTTTGACCTCTGCTCACAAACTGAAAGGAGAGATCAAATTGAGGTATTTAAGATGATAAAAGATGTGGATGAAATAGGCCATGGAGCAGATATTTCCTTTTGTGGGGCATTCTAGGACAAGAGGTCATAGTCTTTGGATAAGGGGTAGCAAATTTAAAACAGAGTTGAGGAGAAGCTAGTTCTCCCAAAGGGTTGTGAATCTGTGGAATTCACTATCCCAAAGTGCAGTGGGTGCTGGGACAGTGAGTAAATTTAAGGAGGAGTTGGACAGATTTTTGATTGGTAATGGGTTGAAGGGATATGGAGAGAAAGCAGAAAAATGAGGGTGAGGAGCATATCAGCCATGATCGAATCGTGGAGCAGACTCAATGGGCTGAATGGCCTAATTCTGCTCCTATATCTTATGAACTTATGAAACATTCAGTGTGAGGGTGACAGCACAGGCTCAATATCAATGATCCTGTTATGCAGCTTGCTCTCTATCTTGACAATTAATCTGATTAAACAAAGTTTCATGTTTGCATATTTGGGCCTTTACTGTAGAATTGATACACAATTGTGTCCCTCGAGTATTTTGTCGTGTGCTGGTCTCTATCCGGGTAAAGTTACATTTGCCCATTGCTCTGCAAAGTCAACCATCCCAACCTCACTTCTGAAAGTAGCTCGGCTAAAACTGTCCATCTCGAACCTCAAGGTTAGCCCAGATTGTATTAAAGTCCTAGATTTTAGTAGGCGACCAGTTCAGAAATGTAATTACACACCTCTGGAGCACATAGAACTTGAACCTGGGTCTCCTGACTCAGAGGTAGGGACACTACACTGTCCCACAAGTGCCAGAAAGTTAAACCAAGAGTCAGTTCTTCACTGGGACGCCAGCAATGCATACAAATATTCCTGCCTGGTTTTGACTCAGGCTCTTTTCACATGCAAATACCATTTCCCTGTTTCATGCTCATCCAAAGACAATCAAGGAAAAAGGTAAAGTTGCCAAATAATAGGGTTGCTTAGACAGAGATGACTGGTGACTGCTTAGCCTGAGGGTCACCGTGGCTCAGGGAAGGGGAGAGGTTGAGAAGGAGAGTCTTCATAGGTAACATCAGCCAGTGTGGGAATTGATATCACTCTGCATCACAAACCAGTCATCCAGCCAGCTGAAGGATATAACAAAGCTTCAGAATAATGAACTAAGAGGACAATCAGCAGTGGTGGATTTCAACAGCAGAAATTCACCAAAAATCCTCAGTCAACACTTTCCAAACCCACGATCATTTCCATCCAGAAGGACAAGGGCAGCAGATACGTGGGAACGCCACCATCTTCAAGTTCCCCTCCAATCCACTCACCATCCTGACTTTAAAATATATTGGTGTTCCTTCACTGTCGCTGGGTCAAAATCCTGGAATTCCTTCCTGAATGTCGTTGTGGGTTAACCCACAGCAGCGGTTCAAGAAGGCAGATAACCCCCAACTTCTCAAGGACAACTAGGGACGGGCAATAAACGCTGGCCCAGCTAGCTATGCCCAATATCCCCCAAAATGAATATTAAAAAAACCTATGCCATTGAGAGGCTGGAAACATAGTCTTGCGCCTGATCACCATCTGGTCTCACTGTTTCAATGTCCTGTTCTAAGGTACAGGCCAAGGAGCTGTGTATTAGACCTGTAAATGAGGGCAAGTTTAATGTCTTCTCATGTTACCCTGTTTGAGGCAGTTTGGATGAATGTTTCTGACCCAGCGCTTTCATGCTGCTGCCATTCTTCCTTTTCTTAACTTAGATAGAACTGTCTGTTTTCATGAATCTTCTGTGGCTACTTTGAATTCAAAGTATTCATACAGATGTTTGCTATCTTTAACATCTTAAGCTGTTGGATTCTGAAACAGGAGAAAGTGAGGACTGCAGATGCTGGAGATCAGAGCTGAAAAATGTGTTGCTGGAAAAGCGCAGCAGGTCAGACAGCATCAAAGGAGCAGGAGAATCGATGTTTCTGGCATAAGCCTGAAGAAGGGCTTATGCCCGAAACGTGGATTCTGAAACAGGCCAGGTCTAAAAGCAATAAAGCCTGGACAATATCCAGGCCTGGGCTGTCAAATGGCAAGTAACATTCATACCACACAAATGGTAGGCAAGAGTGATTCTAATCATCGCCCCTTGACATTCAGTGGCATTGTCATTACTGACTAATCTTCCACCAACATTGTGGGGTTATAATCAGTGGCAACAAAAGCAGGCAAGAGATTGAGTAACTCACCTCCTGACCTGCAAAGCCTGTTCGCCATCTACAAGGCACGAGTCAGGAGTGTAATGGAATACTCTCCACTTGCCTGGATGGGTGCAGCTCCAACAACACTCAAGAAGCTTGACACCATCCAGGACAAAGCAGCCCGCTTGTTTGGCACTACATTCACAAACATCCTGTCTTTCAATCACCGATGCTCAGTAGCAACAGTGTGTACCATTGCAAGATGCGCTGCAGAAATTCACCAAGGATCCTGAGGCAGCCCCTTCCAAACCCACGACCACTTCCAACTAGATGGACAAGAGCAACAGATACAAGGGTTCCCCTCCAGGCCACTCAGCATCCTAACTTGGAAATATATCACCATTCCTTCAGTATCACTGGGTCAAAATCCTGGAATTCCCTCCCTAAAACCATTCTATTTATAGCACATGGATTGCAGCAATTAAGAAGCCAGCTCACCACCACCTTCTCCAGGACAAATAAGGATGGACAATACATATTGACCCAGGCAGCATGGCCATGTCCCAGCAATGAATAAAACAGTTACACCCAATATGATTGGGGTGGCACGGTGGTTCAGTGGTTAACACTGCTGCCTCGTAGCACCAGGGACTTGGGTTCGATTTGAACCTCAGGTGACTGTGTGTGTGGTGTTTGTACGTTCTCCCTATGTCTGCATGGGTTTCCTCCCACAGTCCAAAGATATGCAGGTTAGATGAATTGGACATGCTAAATTGCCCACAGTTAGGTGCATTAGTCAGGGGTAACTATAGGGTAGAGGAATGGATCTGGGTGGATTACTCATTGGAGGGTCAGTGTAACCTTTTTGGGTTTCCACACTGTAGGGGTTCTAAGATTCCAACTCACTCCTTACATTTATCATGGTAATTTCAGATCTCTGCACTTCCTTTGTGACTTAATAACTTAGACAAACATATTGGTCCTGACATTGTCTGGGAAAACATGAGGCTATGAAGTAAAACTCAAAAGAGTCAGTGAGGTAAGAGACATTGGGGATGTGAATTTATATCAGTAAGGGATGGAGCAAGAATGTGAGAAGACCTTTTTTATGCTGTTACTTGGCAATGAGTTGGAACTCACTGCCCAGAAAATGAGGTGTAATGTGTGACAAGATGGCCACTTGAATGACAATAGCCTTGCAGCGCTATGTGGTAGAGTGAAGAAACAGGTCTGTTTCCATTGTTCTACATTGAGCTACTTGTGAACTCAATGGGCTGAATGACCTTCTTTCCTTGATGACTCTTGAACAAGGAAGATTATAAAGTGGTATCATTGCTGATTTGTACAACTGTTACCAGTTTCATTCAAATATGTGATCCTTAGCAACATTTGTAATTTTGTCTGAAAGAAGTTGACAACTGTTCTCATCCTTGCTTCAGGTCTCTCCATTGCCCCACCCCTTCCTTTCTCTGTAATCTCTTCCAACCCCACAACCCTCTGAGGTGTCTGCACCTTCCTAACCTTGGCCTCGTCTGCATCCCCAACTATAATCACTTCACCATTGATTGCTATGTCTTCAGTTGCCTGTGCCCCAACTTCTGATAATCCTTCCCGCACCTCTCCACCTCTGCCTCACTTCTCCCCTTTACAATACTGCATAACCACTTTGTCCCTAACCAAGCTTTTGGTCATTTGGTTAAATATCACCAAAGTGGTATCACCAAAGTGGTAATCCTCCAGTGAGGAGGCTTGTGGTGCAATGGTCGTCCTCTATATGTAGGCCAGAGAGGCTTAGATTTGAGTTCCACCTGCATTGGAGATTTGAACACATTAACTAAAATTAATTAATAATGGTCCTGTGAAGGGTTTTGGGGAGTTTTAGGTGAAAGGTGCAAGACAGATAAGATAAAGCATGAGGAAAGATTCAGGTTTGGATGTGGCGTCTATTACAGACAGGCAATTTGCTGACAGGATTAGTATCTGATTGGTAATGGTGGAACCATTCCCTGTCATGTATATACATACCAAGCAGGAGAAAGGATGCAGCTAAGGGAGACTTAAAAACTGAAAAGAAAATCTCCTTGTTTTTGATAGGAATTGGTTGCTTCTCTGCTTATTACTTGGAACGCTTTGAGAACAGCTCACTTCAGCCTAATTAGTCTGTGTTGGTATTTATGCTGCTCAGGTGCCTCCTTACACCTTACCTTATTTACGTATTACTTTGGTAGTGTGATTCCACATGGAATAACTTGGAGGATGAATTATTATGTTTTAGTCATTAAATCATGCATCAAGAAACTTGCTTTTCAGGTGGCAGTGATTTTTCCAAAAAAATTAATATTATCCATAAATAATATCGAGGTAGAATCAACAATAAAAGATGTGAACTGAGTTTCGCTTGGTGTAATGGACTGTTGGGGAGTTGATATTCCACCCTGGTGATGTATAACCTGTTAGTGCAGTGCTGTGTGAAGGATGTCAGGGATTTGTTCTGAAGGTTACCGAGATGTGACTTTACATCTGTAAATCCATTCACGCTTCACAGCTCAGGCGGAAGAGCGGACCATGTGATACGAGCTGCTTGCAAGGCAGTCTGCTCTCCAGTGTGCACGGATACTTGTCTTTACCTTTTGCCATTGATAAATTAACCCTCTGTCACCCAGTGGTCCCTTGCAGAACATGTTCCCAGGCTTCTGACAGATGGGCAGTGTCCCATTTGGATACACGACCCCACCAACACCACAAGGAGTAATACATTCACATCATTGGCCAGTTTGAAGGAGTAATGCATTCACAGCATTGGCTAAGGAATAATAAATTCACATCATTGGCCGGTTTTAAGGAATAATGCATTCACAGCATTGGCTCATTTGTGAAGCAGCTTTCCAAAGAGACAGCAGTGATGTTTAGCGTAGGTCTAACAATCGCTGTTTCTCAGGCGGGAATATTTTCAGAAACAAAAACAGACATTGCTGGAAAAGATCTGGCAGCGTCCGTGAAGAGAAATCAAAGTTAATGTTTCGGGACCGGTGACCCTTCCTCAGAACTGCTGGTAGCTAGGAAAATGTCAGCTTATATGCAGAAGATAGGGTGGGGAGAGGGGGTAAGGAGTAAATCATAGAATCGTAGAATCCCTACAGTACGGAAACAGGCCATTTGACCCAATAAGTCTTCACTGACCCTCCGAAGAGTAACCCACCCAAACCCATTCCCCTACTCTATTACTCTATATTTACCTCTGACTAATGCACCTGATCTACACATCCCTAAACACAATGGGAAATTTAGCATGGCCAATTCACCTAAACTGCACATCTTTTGACTGCAATTACATACTACCTATTGTTAGCCACTGACAGTCTCCATTAATAGCTATTCACCCTCCCAGCCAGATTATCCACTCCTTTATCCAACTGTTCTTCTCTCTCCTTGGGCTTTATCCCTACCTATCATTTACTCCTGACCCTCTCCCCCCACTCTATCACCCCATAAACCAACAGACCTGTTCAGATAACAACTTACCAGGACAACAGACCTGATTCCCATCATTCCCACAATGTAGTTTACAAGATTCCATGCAAAGACCATATGAAACACTATATAGGGCAAACAGGCAGACAACTGAAAATCCACATCCACGGACACCAACTAGCCACTAAATGCCACAACCAGCTGTTCCTAGTAGCCATACACACTGATGACAGGGACTACAAATTCGACTGAGACAACACAATGATCATAGAACAAGCTAAACAGAAGATAGCCAGAGAATTCCTAGAAACATAACAATCTTCCACAGACTCCATCAACAAGCACATAGACCTAGGCCCAATACACCGGCCACTGCAACAAGCAACTGGAACCAGAAACCGGAAGCATCAGGAATGGAACCAAATAAATTCCAAGGGAGGCAGTACAGCAGCGTTTCACAGGAGGCTCTGAAGCACTGATGATGTCACCTTCCCAGTTCGGTGAGCAGACTCACAACCACAGCAACCGGCGCCTGAGCTACAAACCTTTCCATAAATCTTGAACTTCTGTTTCTGTTTCTGATTTACAGCATCTGCAGTTCTTCTAGTTTTTATTTTGGGAATATTTTCAGTCGGGAAATCTTGGCAAAAGGCCTTGTGCAACTGTATCGCATATTTATGCCACTGAAGATCATTTTTCATCATTTTGTTTGATGCCATGCCATGAGCTTAGGTTCTTTAAAGAAAAGGCAGAGTAGAGGGCTGTCTTCAGCCTTAGACTTCAAAGGAACATGATTCTATATTCATGCTAAACACTGCCGTCCATGGTAATCATAGATACCAGGTTCTGACTTACTGTTACATTGTAAAATAGAAGTAAGCCATTCGGCCCTTCGAGCCTGATTCACCATTCCACATGATCACGGCGGCTCATCCAACTCAGTCACCTGTTCCCACTTTCTTTCTCATACCCTTTGATCTCTTCAGTCCTTCTTGAAAACATTCAATGCTTTTGTGTAAAGTGCTTTCTATTGTAGAGAATTCCACAAGCTCACCACTGTCTGAGTGAAGAAACATTTCCTCATCTCAGTCTTGATTAGCCTATCTTGTATCCTTAAATTGTGATCCCTGGCCCTGGACCACCAACCACCCCTGCTGCCCACCAACCCCACCCCCCACCACCACCACTACCCCCAAGTCATTGGGAGCATACTTCCAGTATTCACCCTGTTTCATCCTGTGAGAATTTTATCGGGCGCTCTGAGGTCCGTGCCCACCACAACATTCTTCTGAACTCCCATGAATATAGTCCCATCTGATCCAGGCTCTCTTCATTAGCTGAGCACTAATCTGGTGTTTAATCTTACAGTCTTCTTCCAGAATATTCTAGCTGTGCCTCCTTTGCGTTATTTATACATATTGACACGTAGCTCTGTGACATATCGCAATGTTGTTCCAAGGCAACATTCACTTCAAGTACCTTACTGGATGCATGCGCCTCTGAAGTCAGAACTGACTGCTGTGATTGGCATGCTCGCACTGAGAGCGGGACATTGGAGCTGCTGCACATCAGTACAACCACACAGCTTACTGCTAACATTTCCCCAGGGTCTTACTGTCCTAAACACAACAGCAAATACAACTTTCCTAACACCTTGGAGGCCAATATCCAGAGGTAAGGCGAAGGCCGATAAGCCTCGGGCCTAGTTGTTTGCAGGAGTTGTTAGAAACTATGTGCTGGAAGGTATCAGAAACTGCAGAATAGGAGTCCACTTTGGATTTTACATTGGGTTTCCCTTCATATTGAACTCTCAGCTGTTTTGGCGGGGTCCGGGCCATTCTCTTTGCTCTCCTTACTTGAGAAAGGACCTACTGGCAATAGAGGGGGTGCAGAGGAGGTTTGCTAGGTTGATTCTGGAGTCGAGGGGGAATGGTGGCTCAGTGATTAGCACTGCTGCCTCACAGCACCAGGGACCTGGGTTTGATTCCCGCCTTGGGTGACTATCTGTGTGGAGTTTGCACATTCTCCCTTTGTCTGCGTGGGTTTTCTCCCACAATCCAAAGATGTGCAGGTCAGGTGAATTGGCCATGCTAAATTGCCCATAGTGATAGGTGTATTAGTCAGGGGTAAATATTGGGCCTCGGTTGGTTGCTCTTTGGAGGGTCAGTATGGACTTGTTGAGCCAAAGTGCCTGTTTCCATAAAATAGGGAATCTAATCTCAGGAGGGATTGAGTAGACTGGGACGATGTGCATTAGAATTTAGGAGAATAAGGGGGGATCTTATAGAAACGCATTAAATTATGACGGCAATAAATAAGATAGAAGCATGGAGTTTGTTTGCACTGACTAGAACTACAGGGCATACAGGGGGAACAGATTTTGAACTGGGTTGAGGTGGAACCTCTTCACCCGAAAGGTTGTGAATTGGTGGAATACCCTGCCCAGTGAAGCAGTTGAGGCAACCTCACTGAATGTTTTTAAGGCAAAGATAGATGTTTGAATAGTAAAGTACTCAAGGGTTATGGTGAGTGGGTGGGTAAGTGGAGTTCAGTGGACAGAGAGATCAACTGTGGTCTTGTTGAATGGTGGAGCAGGCTTGATGGGCCAGTGGTCTACTCTTGCTCTTGTTTCTTATGTTTTTATGTTCTTATGTCTTGTCAACCTACAGGATCACCTTCCTCCTGATGCAGCTTTAGCTGTGATCCTCTTCCATCTGGTAGGCCAGATACCAACCTCTCTCATGGTGATCTACCCCACCAATACCCAGAATGCCTAAACCCCCTCAGTAAAATCCCTCCTCCTAACCAAGGTATCCATTCAAACACTGGGCAGTGTAACGACTTACATTTCTTCTTTCAGGCTTCTCCTGATCCCGAGTCCTCACTTGGCCCCAAGCCTTACCCCAGCTTTGTGAGAAATCACAGCCTGGTCTAGTCAACCGCCTCATCTGCGATGCCCCTGAGCAAAGAGAACTTCTGGAGTCACCATGTTCAGGCACATCCCATATCTCGTTCTTAGCTCAGCAGCATACAATACCTGCAGCCATTTGTTGCACACAAAGGAGCTTCATTATGTCCTCTTAAGTCCTCAAGGTTCCCCGGAGTAACAAACCACATAATAAATTTATTTTTATTCATTCACCGTGAATGGACATCATTGATATGGCTAGAATTATTGTCCATCCCTAATTCCTGGAGGAAGTGTTGGTGAGCTGCCATCTTGAACTGCGCAGTCCTTGGGAATGTGGGAAGCCCACAGTGCCATTAAGAAGGGTATTCTTGGGTCTTGACCCAGCAACAGTGAAGGAATGGTGATATATTTCTGAGGCAGGATGGTGAGTGGCTTGGAGGGGACCTTGCAAGTGGTGGTGTACCCAAGGAACCTTGGTGAATTTTTTCCAAGCATCTGGTAGATGATACACACTGCTGCTACTGAGTTTCAGAGGTGGAGGAAGTGGATGGTTGTGGGTGTGGTGTTAATCCAGGCCTCTCAACTACCAGTCCAGTAACATGATCACTTTGTTACCCACGCTCTCTTGCTTTCCAATTGCCAGGAAGTCTTTGTTAAGTCTGCTGTTATGATAAAGTGCTTCATTTATGTAAAGCTTTTATATCCTCGTGGTCAGGTTTCTGGCAGGAGATGTTGTCACTTCCCTCAATAGTGCAGATCAAACAAATGTTTCACAATGTTTGAGGCCTGGTGCGGTTCTGACCCACTGCACAGAGCAATATGAATTCATCACAACAAAAGCCACAACCAAGGACAAAATAATGGTTAGAAATAAACAAAGAAATGGTGAATGCTATAAATTTAAATCAGAACAAAGCCTACTTGGTTTAAGGGACAAAACAGCATTCAAAAGAGAAAGTTTGAAGAACATTTCATCACCTGAAACATTTTATTATTTCACTTTTAAATGCTTTAGAACTGCTGTGCATTTACAGCTCTCGTCTATTTTATAGATAATTAAAAATTTTTCCAATGACAGTCAGCATCATTGGCACAGTATTTGCTGGGAGAATAATGGTAAGTTTAATGTACTTGTCATTACTATTAGTGTGTAAATAACTCAGCTGTTTCTTCTGAGGTGAAGATATGCCATGAATTACAAATTGCTACAAATAGCTGGACGATTTACTGCTTGAACTGTCTTGAGTGAATAGGTGCTCACTCTCAAGGAGTTTCAATATATGACTAGATTTAAGATCTTAGTTAAATTAATTGCAGAAAATTTCAACCAGTTAATGATGGAAGGATCCCTTAATTACAATATTTATGTTCCTGCAATGCAACTAAACCTCTTTGTATTAGAAAAGGAGGTGTTTAGTATCATAGGCCCCATTATCTTCAGCTGCTTCATCATTGACCTTCCCTCCATCATAAGGTCAGAAGTGGGAATGTTCGCTTATGATCGCACAATGTTTAGCAGCATTCACAACTCCTCAGATACTGAAGCAGTCCATGTTCAAATGCAACAAGACCTGCACAATATCCAGGCTCGGACTGACAGGTGCCAAATAATGTTTGAACCACACACATGCCAGGTAATGACCATCTCCACTAATAGACAATTGAACCAATTCCCCTTGACATTTCTTTTTATTCTTGCTCATTAATGGTAAGACCAACATATGTGGGGAAATGGATGGTGACATCTTGAAAAATGTCCATATTACAGAGGAGGAGGATGTCTTCAGGTGGAAACTGGTGAAATCAACATTGATCCCATGTGATCCACACACCAATCAATCCCACCGCCCTGTGGCCGAACACTTCAACTCCCCCTCCCACTCCACCAGGGACATGCACGTCCTTGGCTTCCTCCACCATCAAATTCTAGCCACCCAAAGCCTGAAAGAAGAACTCATCATCTGCCTTGGGAACCTCCAACCACATGGGATCAATGTCGATTTCACCAGTTTCCTCATTGGCCCCACTTTATCCCAGATCCAACCCTCTAACTTGGCACCACCCTCTTGAACTGTCCAACATGTCCATCTGCCTTCCCACCTCCTGCCTCCTCTCTGACCTAACACCATCACTCCCACCTTCATCTACTGATCACGTTACCAGCTACCTACCCCCCAGCCCAAACCACCCCCTCTCATTTATCTCTTAGCCCTCTTGGGTCTCCCTCACATTGCTGATGAAGGGCTTATGCTCGAAACATCAACTCTCCTGCTCCTCGGATGCTGCCTGACTGGCTGTGCTTTTCCAGCACCACACTTCTGGACTCTGATCTCCAGCATCTGCAGTCCTCACTTTCTCCATAGAGACATAACAACATAGGAGCAGGCCATTCAGTCCATTGAGTCTGTCTGGTTATTTAATGCAATTGTGGCTGATTGAATACTTCAATGCCACTTACCCATTCCCGTAACCCCATATATCATTGTAAATCAGCAGTCTATCAATCTTTACCTTCAACATACTCAAAAACTGAGCTTTTACAGTCTGCTGTGGTGGAGAATTCCAAAGGCTCATAACTCTGAGTAAAATAATTTCTCCTCTTTTAAAATTGTGGCTTCTTTTAGTATAATGCAAAAAGCACTTCGCTTTCCATTACCTTTATCCTCACCATCTTTCAAAATATTAATTTTGGAGTATTTGCAGTTGGAATAAACTTTCCCTCTTTATCTCATTGTAGCTTTGAAACTTTGGATCAGATTCTCTTTAAATCTTCCCTCTGACTGTGGTCACCTAAACATGGGTTTGTGGGCCTTCAATTCTCTGAATTCGAGTGGCTTCAGACTGGATCTGATTGATTGTTGTATCTGAAATGAGCAAGGATTCTATACCCCAGCCCTGTGGCGAATGCAGTACCAAAGATGGCCTTGATAAGAAGAACAAAAAACCTTTCCCAGCAAGAATGCATTCTATAGAATTCAACTGGATCAAATTATTTGCTATTGGGTCTTGTGCTTCAAAATACCTAAACTCTGAACCTGATATTGCGTCATTTAGTAACTGGGATGGTGCTGACCCATTGTCAATTTTTGGTCGGAAGCAACAGACAATTTTTCTTACAATGCATTTAGGGAGTTTATTAATGTTGTTTTTGGTAATGAATTGTTAATTATGGTTGTTTGTAATAGAGCCGATAAACATTGTAATCTAAAAGAAATGATTTTTGAGAGGTCGGTTACATGGTTATTGGATAGAGCTGTACTTCATAAGGAGGAATTAATGAACATTGATTCTATTATGTTTTAATGAACTAAAAACCTAATATGTCTAGTGCTACCTTTTGAATTCCTTTGTCTATATTTTGGTAAAAGGCAATTGAAGCACAATCTGTCCAACTGAAGTCAAAATCCTGTTTTTTCTCAAATATTTCTCCTTTTATTTGAGTAGAGGATGTGTTCGCCTGATGAAAATGAAGTTAACTGGTTACCTTCAGCTCATGTGAGTTGTTGGCTTCCTGACCTTTGACCCCAACCACGTGTCTGTGATTGCCCAGGGACATATCCTCTGCACTCTTATGCTTTTGGATTGAGTTTGGAAATGTTCTCAGTCGATGTAGGAGTCATTAGTTCAGCAGTGGCAAGTCATGAGTTTGTGCAATGGCAATTGTCTTAAGGTTAATCCCAGCTCTAGCCTTGACATTTGAGATACTAAGAAATCTTCCAGTCTTTTTTCTCATGTGTCAAGATGCCTTCATGTTGAGGGGCTTTGCGGTGCTGGTCCTGCTGTGTCTCGATATTTAGCAACTGTTGCAATGAAGAGTAAAGCAGTGCTGTGTTACATTGAATGTGAAGTATGTATTGTAGTAGATTCAGTGTTTTGTACCGAACTGGAAAACATAACGGATCACATCATAGGATCTGTAACACAGCCAGTTTAATTGACCAGCTTCAGTGATCGGGAGATATTACTGTTTTAATCTAGCATTGATATTTTTGGAGCAGGAGACAGATCTGTGTGTGAATAACCCACCACTTATGGAGAAATGCAAGCTGCCATACACAAAACAATGAACTCCCACTATACGTGAGGGGCAAGATGCCACAAGGTTGGCTGAATGGACCTCTCTAATTTCCAATCTTATGTTGATCTTGTTTTGTACACCTCTTGTGTAGCTGTAACCTTGTATGCCTCACTCTCTCTAAGCACCCTATGATCTGTATGTCCTTGAATTCTGTGATCTGCCTCTACTGTTCGCAAAACAAAACTTCTCACTGTACTTAGGTACATCTAACAGCAATAAACCAAATAAACACTGTTTAGAGGTTTAGGGCGAGAGGGGAAAGATAAAAGAGACCTAAGAGGCAACGTTTTCATGCAGAGGGTGGTGCATATGTGGAATGGGCTGCCAGAGGAAGTGGTGGAGGCTGGTACAATTGCAACATTTAAAAGGCATCTGGCTGGGTATATGAATAGGAAGGATTTGGAGGGATATGGGCCAGGTGCTGGCAGGTGGGACTAGATTGGGTTGGAATATTTGGTCAGCATGGACGAGTTCCACTATAGGCTCTGTTTCTGTGCTGTACATCTCTATGACTCTAAGACACAGAGTTTACAGCAAAAGATGACATTGTAATGCAACTGAAATCATATATTGAACAAACCTAGATAGCTGTTAAGTCTCGCATCCTTTAGAATGGGTTGCAGGTTTCGGTTCATTAATATGTAAATCCTAGAACTTCTTTTAAGCCCCATTCTCAAAATAACTTTAAGGTTTCATAAAAACAATGATATCGCAGCTCAGACAATGTATTAAAGGTGTGAGGTTAAAGTCTGTCTGTGACCCAATCTTGAGTCAGACTAGTTCTATTTCCAATGTAAGAATTTATAAAATGCTATATGGATAGACTGCCTGCAGGTTGTGTGCATTTTGAGCAAAAATAGAATGTATCTGCAAATATAATTCTGCAAATGCAAATTTACCCCATAGACTTATATGTGTGTGTTTGTGTGTGCATATGAGAGGAAGAGAGAGAGTGTGTGATTGTGTGCATGCGAGTGTGTGTGCTCGTGAGAGGGTGTGTGTTTTCATCTGTGTGTGCTTGGTAGAGTATGTGCGTGAATGTGATGGAGTATAAGCCCGTGAGAGGTGTGTGTGTGTGTGTGTGTGTGTGTGTGTGTGTGTGTGTGTGTGTGTGTGTGTGTGTGTGTGTGTGTGTGTGTGTGTGTGTGTGTGTGTGTGTGTGTGTGTGTGTGTGTGTGTGTGTGAGAGAGAGAGCAGTTGAGGCCATCCTCATGGATACTGAACTTGGCGATCAGCCTCTGCTCGGCCACTCTGCATTGTTGCATATCCCAAAGTCCGCCTTGGAGGATGGTCCCTGAGAATCCGAGGCCAAATGTCCCTGACCACTGAAGTGTTTCCTGACTGGGAGGGAACATCCCTGTCTGGTGATTGTTGAATGGTGATTGTGCGACACTGTGATGTTTTGCTATAAATTCTGTGTCTTATGATCCTGCCCCATTAGTTACCTGGTGAAGGAGCTGTGCTCTGCTAGCTAGTACTTCCAAATAAACCTGATGGATATCTCTACAGAGAGCTGGTATGAATTGATTGGCCTCTATTGAGGACTTGCTTTCCAAATAGAGAGCTGACAGGAAATCTGCCCTAGATTAGAGTGGTGCTGGAAAAGCACAGTAGATCAGGCAGCATCCGAGGAGCAGGAAAAATCGATGTTTCAGGCAAAAGCCCTTCATCAGGAATGGCCTTTTGCCCGAAACGTCAATTTTCTTGCTCCTCGGATGCTGCCTGACCTGCTGTGCTTTTCCAGCACCACTCTAATCTAGATTCTGATTTGCAGCATTTGCAGTCCTCACTTTTGCCTAGGAAATCCGGAAGGTCTGCCAATCTACAAGCCAGTCAGGCAGTGACCGGACTTCCCCTGGAGTCAAACCCCAGCCAGCAGGTTAGTGGGCAAAATTCTGAACCTACCAAGAATTGCTGGCCAATCTGTGGCTGCTGGCCTTTTGCCATCAGCACCACAGGGAGGCAGTGACTGCTCCCAGAAAGACATCCTCTAGAGTTCAAGGATCCCAGGGTGACATAGACTGGGGCTACATCATGTCAGGGGGATTTTTGCAGGGCGGGAGTTGTGGGGGAGAAAAGTACATGACTTGATGGGGGTGAGGAGTGTGTGCATTTAGTCACTGTATCAGGAACTTTGAGGCCTTTGATCAAGTGGCCGTTGCCCCACTGCTGAGAGCTAGGACAAAGTAATAAATAGGTTCAGCCTCCAAGCATGCTGCATGGTGACTGAGCTGCCTGCAATTGGATTAACCACAGTGGCAGCAGAATGAGGTCCTTACGTGGTCATTATTGGAGCATCTGGGGGACTTATGGTGGTCATTACTAGAGCACCTGGGGGAGTTATGGTGGTTATTATTAGAACACTTGGGGGAGTTATGGTGGTTATTATTGGAGCACTTGGGGGAGTTATGGTGGTTATTATTGGAGCACTTGGGGGAGTTATGGTGGTTATTACTAGAGCACCTGGGGGAGTTATGGTGGTTATTATTGGAGCACTTGGGGGAGTTATGTTGATGGGCAGAGGAAGTTCCAGCATGGACTTTCCCCCCAAGAGCACATTCCTGGAGGATGCTGTGAAAGGCAGTGTTCCAGTAGATACCCTTCCTGCTTCCAAACTCACCACCAGAAATTTCAAAATTCTATCTTTATAGTATGCATTATTTAGCCATTGAGTCATACAGCACAGAAACCGACTCTTCAGTCCAATCCCACATTGTACTGTGAGTGTGACATTTGCACTCTGTAGCTTCAGGCTCACACTTTGTTGAATTTAGTGGACCCTGTAGATACTTGCCACAGACCCTCAGAAGTCTTGATTTAGAGCCACTATGCCAGGCTAATGGCCAAGTGAGCTAAATCTATACCAGGAGGAGTTGGGTGGATACACAAGGAATTGTAAATGTGGAGGAGGCGAGGAGTTAAGAATAAATGCAGGACTGATTGCAGAAAGAACTATCAATTGCAGAATACCCTCCTGAATGTTTCTTTCTATCTTTATAATATGCATAATTCAATAAAATACAACAGCTAAAAGGATTAAATATCTCAGTAGCAGATTGTAAAAGCAGTCGTTGTACCACCTACTATTCCTATTACAAGGTGGGAAGTGGATGTCACCATGAATTATAAGCCAGCAATCCAATCATAGATTCCAAATTGATTCACACACTACAGGATTCAAGCATGAGTGGTTCACAGACAGTATTGGAACCCGTGAGATTCATTTAGATTTTAAAATCCATTTTGAGCTCTCTGTGTTCATTTTGTAATAGATACGAGGGATCGTATGCTTTCATTTTCAAATATTTTTTGTAACATTCTGGTGGAGTCTCTGACAGTTTCCATCAAGCAAATTAATTCAATGTTTTGAGAATTTTCAGCCATTTGTCCAGGGAAGGAATTAGAGTAATTGGTATTAAATTAATTATATTATAGACAGAGTGTGTGAGAGGGAGAGGACATTTCCACTTATGAGCAAGAGCAAAGCCAGCAGCAATCTATACAAGAGAGTCACCAAGAATTAAACAGGGAATTCAGAAGAAACTTCCTTACTCAGACCATGGTGAGAATTTGTCTTTTTTCCCTTTATTCATTTACGGGATGAGGGCATCATTGGCTAGGCAGCATTTATTGCCCAAAGGGCAGTTGAGAGTCAACCACATTGCTGTGGGTCTGGAATCACATGTAGGCCAGACCAGGTAAGGATGGCAGATTTCCTTCCCTCAAGGATATTTGTGAACCAGGTGGGTTTTCATAACAATTTGCAATGCATTTATAGTAGCCAGTAGATTCTTAATTCCGGATATTTATTGAATTCAAATTACACTGTCTGCCATGGCGGGATTCAAACCCAGATCCCAAGAACATTATCTGGTTTCCAGATTAAGTCCAGTGATAATACCACTAGGCCATCAATTCCGCCACTGTGGAGCTTGTTACCATAATGAATGGTTTAAGCAAAAACTGTGGTAAAGGTACATATCGTGACAAGCACATGAGACGGAAGTGAATAGAGGACTACATTTAACACAGTAAGGAAAGGAGGATGTGGCTTTGTGTTATTCGCTCATGGAATGTAGGCGTTGCTGGCTGGGCCAACATTTATTGTCCATCCCTAGTTCCCTTCAAGTAGGTGGTGGTGAGCTGCCTTCTTGCAGTCTGTGTGCTGTAGGCAGACTCACAGTATCGTCGGAGAGGGAGTTGCAAGATTTTGACCTAGCGACTCTGAAGAAACAGTAATGTATTTGCAAATCAGGGTGGTGAGTGGCTTGGAGGGAAGCTTGCAGATTGTGTTATGCTTGTGCATTTGCTGCCTTTGTCCTTCTAGATGGAGGGCAGCATAGAAGTTCTCAGACTGGCTGGGCTGTTTTTTGTCCTGGCCGTTGTGAATTAAAATGAGCTCAAAGGAGATTAAAATCCTCACAGCAGCTCGAGGTTGTAATGGTGGGAAGTTAGGGTATGAGTGTTGTTGGAGGTCCTGCGATTGTGTACACTGCTGAAGCTCGGATGGACCAATTTATGGAACGTTACTCCATGGTAACCATTTCCACTTGAGAAGACGGGAGTAATTATTACTGGGAAGGATTCATTCCACACCTTTCCTGGAGCTAATAAGTTACAGGAACACAGGATGGGGAGTAAACTTGGCTTCTCACCCATTTCAGTTTTCAACCAAGAATGTCAGGTTAAGCTGAGTGCAGGTGGGAACTCGGGTCACATTGAGATGGTCCATGGTCCTATCTTGGCCTGGAACAACGACAGCAATGGCCCCTGAAGGATTCCTAACAATATTACAACAGGTTCATCAAAAATATTGAAGGAAGGTTTAAAAGAAAATCCCCGTATAATGTGGAAGAATGCCTACATTACAGGTGTTCTGAGAGAGTTTGTCTCTCTAAACAGGGCCATTGCATTGTGGAGATAATTCAATCTGTGAAATGTTTTGAAACTTTTGGCTACAACTGAGGTCGGCTACAATGTCCCGAGAAGAATGACATGGAGTGCAATGTGTAGACTTACTGTACTGTGTCAAGACATTTTTAATCGTGCACACACCATTGCCAAACTCTTAAAAGAAAGATTTGCATTTATGTAGCATCCTTCATGACCACTGGATTTCCCAAGAGCTTACAACTAATGCAGAGCTTCAAAAGTATCTCAACTGTTGTATTGTAGGAAGGACACTAACTAACTTAGGTACTGCAGACTCACACAATGGGGTAATTACCAGCTAGTTTGTTTTGTGGATTGTGGGTTGAGTATTGGTCACAACATCTGTTCTTCTTCAAAATAGCGCCAGGCAGTTTTTTATCCCCATCTGACAGAGCCGACGGGGTCTGGGTTCAACATCTCATTTAAAAGTTAGCTAATGTTCAAGTCTTTTACATTAAAGAAAGGAGATTTGCATGTTTCTTTATTATACCTACACAAAGTAATGTACCATTAGCCTGGAGGATAGTTATCATTTAATCCAATATTAGAATGGAGTGTCAGCATAGCAGCACTGAGAGCTGTGAATGTATGTCAAGGTACAGAGGCTGTTAATGAATGTCAGTACATCTCTGCAGTGTGTAATGGAAAAAGTGGCATTAGTGTGGCAGGAAAGTTGTAATGAGAGTGCGAATAGGAATCTGCCAATATTACATGTCTTACACTGTTCATCTGCAGACTGAATGCTTTGGAGATTATTAAAATGTCACAGGTTGATTTTGTGTTAGAGTTCCTGCTGTAGCTTCATCTTCCAGTGTGGCTCCCTTCTAAGCCTCTCAAATGAAAAGCACAGTCGAAGAGTGAATGAAGCCATCAGCAGCAGTAGGAGGCCTGTCTTTGAGGCTGCTGGACAAGTTCTATTATCTGCGTTACACTGAACAGTGCTTCATGTTGTTAGGAATTACTGACGCATAATATATGTGTCTCATTGTGTGTCGCATCGGATTTTAAATGTCAGATAAGTAAGAAACAAGTTGCAAGCAAGATCCTATATACTATTAATTAATTCTAGACATTGCCCCATCTATATTGTGATCATCTGAACCCTCCCCCTCCTTTGCTGATCTCAGTTTGGCACTAGTTGGTTCTCGGAGAAAGTGTGACCTGCAAATGTTGGAGAGTCAGAGTTGAAAAGTGTGGCGCTGAAAAAGCACAACAGGTCAGGCAGCATCCGAGGAGCGGGAGAGTCAATGTTTCGGCATCAACCCTTCATCAGGAATATGGGGGTGGAGGGGAGGCGGCTGAGAGATAAATAGGAGGGGGGAGGTAGCTGGGAAAGCATGCAGGTGGGGGGGGCGGGGGTGTGGAGGCGCGGGTTGACGGTTCCACTCACATTAAGGCTGCCAACTCTCCAGGTTTGCCATCTGAAGCATGGCATCTCTGATAGAATGGCATTCTTGCAGTGCTGTCCAGCTTTAGATTTTGTGCTGCAATGTTTGGACTGGGACTCAGACCTCATGCAGAGCAGAGGAGCTATCGGCGAAGCTGAACACACATCTGCAGTGAACAGTTTACCTAATGCAGCACCCTATTTAACTGTCAAAGTGATATTTAAGAAAGCTGCAGTCATGAATATTGCACAATGTGTTGAAGACAAAGTATAGGATGCCATGTCCAATTGCCTTGGTAGAGTGTGATCTGGAGATAATGAAAATTCAAACCTCGTTAGATTATTGTATAAGAATGCAGCTGCATTTCTCGAAGGGGTAATTTAGTCAGCAATCTGAGAGTTAGTTCAGCAGCGATTCCCTTTATAAAACATTGCACGGAAAAATATATCCAATAGCAGCAAATAGATATCAATCCCAGATGGATTGCATGGAAAGTGGGAAATGCTGAAAGCCTCAATATTAGCGTTTAGTAAGGAAAACTAAAAATGTGAGGAGGAAGAATTTATTAACAAGCCTCTTGCTCCCCTTTGCTCTCTCCCCCTTTGGGTAAAGGCTGATCAATAATCTAGGAGAAAGTGAGGACCGCAGATCCTGGAGATCAGAGTCGAGAGAGTGGTGCTGGAAAAGCACAGCTGGTCAAGTAGCATCCAAGGAGCAGGAGAATTGACATTTCGGGCAAAAGCCCTTCATCAGCCCTTCTTGATGAAGGGCTTTTGCTGGCAATGTAAATTCTTCTGCTGATCAATAATCTCTCCATCTTTTTTCCTTCGATGGTGTAGGATGAGGAGAGGTCAGGAGAAAGTGCTTCTTTCCACAATGATCGTTTAAGTCTGCTCACGACCAATTAGTTTAGTTGGACAACATGCTTTTTACACTTCAGGTTATTATCACTGATATATTCTGCCTTCACACCTTCCCCTGTCCACACCTCCTCAACAAAAACAAAAGTTCTTTCAGAAATTTTCGTTCTTGTTTTTTTTCCCAATTCAAATAAAAGCCCACAATCATAAGATGTACTTGGTGTAGGGGTTTACTTCCTACCCATTCTCTCTTCCCCCTCGACCTCATGCACTCCTCAGTTCACTCCTTCTCATACAGCTGCACGTGGCCACAGTCCACCTTCTGATATCCTCCCATATTTTCACTCCCACTCCTCCTGTCACTCATCTACCCACCCCACCCTCCAAAACCTCGCTCTCTTTATCGTCACTTCCTACCTCCTTAATTTCCTTTCTCCGCTCCCATTCCTGTTTCCTTCCTCAACATTCCTAACCTCTCCAACCCTCATCTCCTTCACCTTCCCTCTCGCATTCTCATTCCCTGTTGTACACAAGCCTAGCTTCATTCACTACCTCCTGCATTGTCACTCCTAAACCCTTCGATATCCCCTGCTCAATTCCGGCTCTTGAAACCAATTTAAATAAAGATTTGGAATTGAATTGATTTAAGCATCAGGAGCAGTTTTAGAATTCTCTGAGTTTGAAGCAAAATTAAGCCATCTTGATGCAAAGTTTAGAAGCAAAAGTATGATTTGAAGGTGAATGGATAATGTATTGGTATTAGCTGAGACCGGAACTTGAGGAGAAAGAAGCAACACATTTTTCAGAGGTTCAGTGGAGCAGAACTCCACTTATTGGAAAACTAATGATTGCACACAAAGATCTTTATCTCCATAATATCAGGAAAAGCGAAGGTTTTACACTGAGCCCTGGGGAACTCCACTACACACCTTCCTCTTGCCCAAAACATTTCCATTGAGCACTTCTGTTTCCAATCACTCAGCCAATTTTCTACTCGTGGTATTACCACAGGAGAAAGTGCTTCTTTCCATAATAATTGGTAAAGTCCGCTCACAACCAATTAGTTCAGCTGGACAACATGCTTTTTACACTTCAGGTGATTGTCACTGATACATTCTGCCTTCCCACCTTCTCCCGCCCCAGCCTCCTCAGTAACCTTCCGCACAGGTCTGTTGTGCGGCACTGTATTGAATGCTTTCTGGAAGTCCATGTTACGACAGTACGGCATTTCTTTCATTAACCAATTCTGCTTCTTCACTGAAAAGTCTCCAGCAAGTTCATCAAACATGTGTTCTCCTTTCCAAATCCATGCTGGCCTTTCCATTTTTTAGGGAGAAAGTGAGGTCTGCAGATGCTGGAGATCAGAGCTGAAAATGTGTTGCTGGAAAAGCGCAGCAGGTCAGGCAGCATCCAGGGAACAGGAGAATCGACATTTCGGGCATAAGCCCTTCTTCAGGAATGAGGAAAGTTTGTCCAGCAGGCTAAGATAAAAGGTAGGGAGGAGGGACTTGGGGGAGGGGCGTCGGAAATGTGATAGGTGGAAAGAGGTCAAGGTGAGGGTGATAGGTCAGACTGGGGTGGGGGCGGAGAGGTCAGGAAGAAGATTGCAGGTTAGGAAGGCGGTGCTGAATTCGATGGATTTGACTGAGACAAGGTGGGGGGAGGGGGAATGAGGAAACTGGTGAAATCCGAGTTCATCCCTTGTGGTTGGAAGGTTCCTAGGCGGAAGATGAGGCGCTCTTCCTCCAGCCGTCGTTTTGTTGTGGTCTGACGATGGAGGAGTCCAAAGACCTGCATATCCTTGGTGGAGTGGGAGGGGGAGTTGAAGTGTTGAGCCACAGGGTGGTTGGGTTGGTTGGTCCGGGTGTCCCAGAGGTGTTCTCTGAAACGCTCCGCAAGTAGCCGGCCTGTCTCCCCAATATAGAGGAGGCCACATCGGGTGCAGAGGATGCAATAGATGATGTGTGTGGAGGTGCAGGTGAATCTGTGGCGGATATGGAAATTTCCTTTGGGGCCTTGGAGGGAGGTGAGGGGGGAGGTGTGGGCGCAAGTCTTGCGCCTCCTGCGGTTGCAGGGGAAGGTGCCGGGAGTGGAGGTTGGGTTGGTGGGGGGTGTGGATCTGACGAGGGAGTCACGGAGGGAGTGGTCTTTACGGAATGCTGATAGGGGAGGGGAGGGAAATATACCCTTGGTGGTGGGGTCCGTTTGGAGGTGGCGGAAATGACGGCGGATGATGCGCTGTACATGGAGATTGGTGGGGTGGTAGGTGAGGACCAGTGGGGTTCTGTCCTGGTGGCGGTTGGAGGGGCAGGGCTCAAGGGCGGAGGAGCGGGAAGTGGAAGAGATGCGGTGGAGGGCATCATCGACCACGTCGGGGGGGGAAATTGCGGTCCTTGAAGAAGGAGGCCATCTGGGTTGTACGTTTTTGGAACTGGTCCTCCTGGGAGCAGATGCGGCGGAGTCGAAGGAATTGGGAGAATGGGATGGCATTTTTACAGGGGGCAGGGTGGGAGGAGGTATAGTCCAGGTAGCTGTGGGAGTCGGTCGGTTTGTAGTAGATGTCCGTGTTGATCCATTTTTTAATCCATGCAACTACTGGTTTATAGAATCATAGAGTCATGCAGCGTAGAAATAGGCCCTTCGGTCCACCGTATGTATGCTGACTGACAGACATCAAACTACACTAGTTCCATTTATCCACACTTGGTCCATAGTCTACAAAGCCTTGGCATTTTAGATTAGATTACTTACAGTGTGGAAACAGGCCCTTCAGCCCAACACGTCCACACCGACCCGCCAAAGCGCAACCCACCCAGACCCATTCCCCTACTGGTTCGTGGGCGGCACGGTGGCACAGTGGTTAGCACTGCTGCCTCACAGCGCCTGAGACCTGGGTTCAATTCCTGCCTCAGGCGACTGACTGTGTGGAGTTTGCACGTTCTCCCCGTGTCTGCGTGGGTTTCCTCCGGGTGCTCCGGTTTCCTCCCACAGTCCAAAGATGTGCAGGGTCAGGTGAATTGGCCATACTAAATTGCCCGTAGTGTTAGGTAAGGGGCAAATGTAGGGGTATGGGTGGGTTTCGCTTTGGCGGGTCGGTGTGGACTTGTTGGGCCGAAGGGCCTGTTTCCACACTGTAATATAATCTAATCTAATCTACATTTACCCCTTCACCTAACACTATGGGCAATTTAGCATGGCCAATTCACCTAACCTGCACATTTTTTGGACTGTGGGAGGAAACCGGAGCACCCGGAGGAAACCCAACAGACACGGGGAGAATGTGCAAACTCCACACAGTCAGTCGCCTGAGGCGGGAATTGAACCCGGATCCCTGGCGCTGTGAGGCAGCAGTGCTAACCATTGTGCCACCATGCCACCCAAGTGATCATCCAGCTGCTTCTTCAATGTTGCAAGAGTTCCTGCCTCCACCACCCTCTTGGGCACCATGTTCTCTGTATCTACCACCCTCTGGGTGGAAAAAAATTTTCTCAGATACCTTTGTAACCATTTGTTCCTCACATTAAACGTGTGGTGTCTGGGTTTAGACAGGTCTACCATAGCGAAGAGATTCTCACGATACACTCTGTCTATGAATCTCATAATTTTCTATAGCTCAATCAGATCCCTACTCTGCTCTAACAAACCCAGCTCATTCAGTCGCTCCTCACAATTAAGACATTTCATCCCAGGCAACATCCTCGTGAATCTCCTCTGCACCTCCTCCAGTTTACTCAAATTCTTCCAATAGTGTAGTGACCAGAACTGCACACAGTTTTCCATCTGTGGCCCAACCAATGTTTTATAAATTAGCAACAAGATTCTTTCGGTCCTGTATACTACACCTCAGCAAATGAAGGCAAGCATGCCCTGTGCCTTCTTCCCCATCCTGTCTACCCGTGCTGACACCTTCAGGGATCCATGGATTTGTCCGCCAAAGT
Source organism: Chiloscyllium plagiosum (assembly GCF_037043375.1). NCBI lineage: Eukaryota > Metazoa > Chordata > Chondrichthyes > Orectolobiformes > Hemiscylliidae > Chiloscyllium > Chiloscyllium plagiosum. The sequence continues at coordinate 10,136,906 of NW_028270167.1, forward strand.
GTCTTTGATCCTCAGTACTCCCGAGTAACCTACCATTTGTTGTGCACATCCTTCCCTCATTAGACCTCCCGAAATGCATTACCTCACAGTTATTGGGATTAAATTCCATCTGCCATTGCTTTGCCCAATTTACCAGCTGATCAATATCACATTGAAGCCTGAGACCATTCTCCTCACTATCGACAATACCCCCAAAATCCGTGTCCCTCCAGAAAAATAATTTCTAGAAATTTTCTCACCACTGAATTTGAACTGTAGTTACTGAGCTTATCTCTGAAACCTTTTCTGAGCAATGTTTGTAATTCTTTAGTTCTCTCATACCTCCTCTGAATCTAGGAACGTCTGATGATTATGGCCAGTGCTCCTGCAATTTCCACTCTTACTTCCTTCAATATTCCCATGCATCTGCTGTCATTGTCCTTTTGGGTGATAGAATTTGTGGGTTAACCAGGTGTTGTTGGAGGAGACATGGAGAATGATGTTGGGTTCATATCTCACTGCTGCATGGTAGATATAGAACCTTTCCCTTTAGATTGATGTTCACTGATATTTGACTATTCAGAAGATAGTCTTACTTCTGTTTGTTGATATTAGTATAGTGCCAAGGAACAGCATCAGAGCTGGGTTTTTGAATTCAGGTCTGAGGGATCAAAGTTAACCAGATATAATTCCCACTAGGTGACAGAACTCTGAGCATTAGCCATATGGGATTCTTCCTTATATCCCTGAATACTCATGCACCCTTTCCAACCCCACTTCCATGACTAGTCCTAGGGAAATAAAAACTGTTCTAAATTACTTAACAGCACTTTCAAACTCTCATGTACCTGATCCTTTGCCTTTCTTTAACCACAATCCTGCTACAGTCACTGATCCACGTCATTACAGCTTCACTTGTACCTTCAATGTCTTTGACCCCATGGACTCTCTCACCCTTGACCTTGCCCTTGGTGCAGATGCCTTCATACCTGCCCTAAGTCCACAGGATGAAAATTTAAATGTTTACAACGTACAACTATTTCTGTCATTCAGTACCAGATTTGGCTATGCCACATTGGGTCCAATATCCTCGCCATTCCACAACTTGCTTTGAATGCAGCAGTAACTCTAATCTTCTTTACAAAACTCCATCGACTTGATCCAATTAACCTTACCCACTTTGCACTCATCTTCCTGGTCACGAAGGTGAGGTTTCTTTGTGTCCAAGCTTTGGTCACCTGTCCTAAAGTTTCTTTCTTTGAGTCAGTGTCAACTGTTGCCTGATCCTGAAAACCAATTGTGGTCCCCTATTGTCACCTGCATGGAGATTATTTACCAACAACATTTGTGTAATGCCACCAGAGCAACAAAACCAGCTTCATAGGAGCAAATATCAAACAAAATTTCACATCCAAGAGTTCCCAGACAAGTGACAAATAATGTAGCCAGGCAGGTAGATTTCATTGTAAAGAAACAGAGAGATAGGTGACAAGATAGAGATCTCTGGTGGTGAATTCTAAAGTTTAGAGTCCAAGTAGCTGCCTGAATACAGTGAAGTGAAGGAAATCAGGGCCCCAGAACAGAAATCCTAGATAGGGCTGCATGGTGGCTCAGTGGTTAGCACTGCTACTTCACAGAGCCAGGGATCTGGATTTGATTCCACCCACAGGCAACTGTCTGTCTGTGTGGAGGTTGCATGTTCTCCCTGTGTCTGCATCAGTTTCCTCCTGGCACTCCAGTTTCCTCCTACTGTTCAATGATGTGCAAATCAGGTGGATTTGCCATGGGAAATAGCCCATAATATCCAGAGATGTGCAGGTTAATGGATTGGCCTTGGGGAATGCAGGGTTACAGGAATAGGATGGGTCTGGGTGAGATGCTCCTCGGAGGGTTGATGTGGACTCAATCAGTCGTATGGCCTGCTTCCAAAGGGCTTCAACATGTGGATTCTATGCTCTCAGGAGTTAGAGGAGATGACAGAGATATGGGTGGGTAAGGCCACATACTCAGTGCCATGATGGGTGGTGGTTTAGCTGAGGCATCAAAGTGTTTTAGACTTTCCTCATTAGAGAATTTTCGGTTCTCAAAGACAGGAAGATTGCTACAGATTCAATTATATCTCAGTCTGTCAGCCAATATGTTCAAACTGACACCACTAAAATGAATTCATATTGATTGACTCCTGTTTTAAATTCTTTAATAATCCTAATTTACACAACAAAAAAAAAGCAGACACACATGTTGAGTAAGAGAACATTAATGCGTATTGTCCAGCACATACACTGTACTTGTACCAAGTTCACAATATAGCTGCCTTCTATTTTGCAGAACCTCAACATTGGAAGTTTTTAGTTCCCTTAAACATCACTCTGTGTACTAAACCCTAAGCTTTGTGTAAAAACAAGGGCTGCAGATACTGGAAACCAGAGTCTAGATTAGAGTGGTGCTGGAAAAGCACAGCAGGTCAGGCAACATCTGAGGAGCAGGAAAATCGACATTTCGGGCAAAAGCCTGATTCCTGATTCCTGATTCCTGATGAAGGGCTTTTGTGCCGAAACATCGATTTTCCTGCTCCTCGGATGCTGCCTGAACTGCTGTGCTTTTCCAGCACCACTCTCATCTAGAACCTAAGCTTTGTGTCTCATGGCCACTACAAAGGACAGCGCAGATGTGGAAGGGCCGAAGGTCGTCCTCTGTGCTGTATGACTCTAAAGCCACTCTGCGTTTTAAATTACTTTTAATTACAATGGCAGTTATAGATCAGTGGCTCTCTTGCAGCTCAATTAGATTAAAGCCTGTGGATGCTGAAAATCTGAATCCAACACAGAAAATGTTGGAGAAGCTTTGCTGGTCTGGCAGCATCTGTGGAGAGAGGAACAGAACTAATGTTTCAAGATCATTATGACTCCTCTTCAGAAGCCTTGTTGAATTTCTCCAGCATTTCTGTGTTGTAGATTGGGGTTTCAGGCACAGATAGCATAAACTGGTCTGGCCCTTCAATACAGCACTGAGTGAGTGCCGGACAAACAGAGGGTGCCAGGTTGTGGCATTAAACTAAGGTCCCCTCTCTTCTGTAAAAGATCCCACAGATCTATTTGAAGGGCTGCCCATGTCACTAGCAATATTGACCACGCACCGACATTGGCATTTATAACATATTCCACACCTAAACGTCAATCACACTTCACTTTGCACAAAGCTATAAAGTGTATTGGAGCACACTGTTGTTGTGAAAGTTGCTATATAAATACAATTATGTCTGTTGTTCTTTTGGTACTTTCCTGTTCTGCGGATTTTGGTCTTTGTCTTTGGTTTCTCAAAAACATTAACTGAAAGCAGAAATCTCTGCAGAAACTCATCAGGTCTGGTAGTATCTGTGGAGAGGAAACAGAGTTAATCTTTCAGGTCCAGTGACCCTTCTTCAGAACTCCTCCGATCCTTCATCAATCTGTGAAACCTCCATTTCTTTCTCTTCCGTATGCTCATCCAACACTCCTTAAAATATATCTCGGATCTTCCCTTTAAACTCTGTGAATAATACATTCTGGCTAAATCTGTAACTCAGTTGGTAGCCCTCTCATCGCTTCGACAAACGATTCTGGGTTGAAGTCCCATAACAGGCCCTGAGCACAGATTTGAGGCTGACACTCCAGTGCAGATCAGTGGGAGTGCTGCATTGCTGGAGGTGCTTTGGATGAAATGTTAATCTGAGACCTAATCTGCCTGCTCAGGAAGATGTAAAGGATCATGACGCTGTTCTGCAGAAAATCAGGGGAGTTATTGCAGGTGTCTCCAGGTCAATATGTAACTCTTAAACATTGAAATCACAAATGGTTTGCTTATTTTTACATCGCTGTTAGTGGGAGCTGGCTGTATGCAAATTGGCTACAGCAGTTCTGACATTACAACAGTATCTACATTTCATAAGTATGTCAATGACTGTGATCTGTTTTGAGACATCTGCTGACCATGAAACGTGCCATATAAATGCAAGTGTTTACTTTGTTAAGAATGTTTCTCCTGAGTTCCATGTAGCGTGTGTTAGTGGCTATCTTATTTCTATAACACCTTGTTTTGTACGCCCCCCCCACACCATCCAAGCCCATTCATAATCTTAAAAATTTCTCTCAGGTCATTCTCCTAGTTTTCTCTGAGGTGTGTGTTGTCATAATTGCACATCAGAGGCTAGACTTTTAACTTCTAATTCCAAAATATGTTTTTTTTTAAATGAGGACTACTATAGATGAAAAAAAGAGATTACAGATGTAAATTCAGTGATGTCTGGCAAAGTCCTCTGTGGAAATGCCCCACCTTGTGGGCGGCATGGTAGCACAGTGGTTAGCACTGCTGCCTCACAGCGCCAGAGACCCGGGTTCAATTCTCACCTCAGGTGACTGTGTGGAGTTTGCACGTTCTCCCAGTGTCTGCATGGGTTTCCTCCGGGTGCTCTGGTTTCCTCCCACAGTCCAAAAATGTGCAGGTTAGGTGAATTGGCCATGCTAAATTTCCCGTAGTGTTAGGGGTATGGGTGAATGTGGAGGAATGGGTCTGGGTGGATTGCGCTTCGGTGGGTCGGTGTGGACTTGTTGGGTTGAAGGGCCTGTTTCCACACTTAAGTAATCTAATCTAATCTGAAACCTGGAGAGTGTCAGGGAGAGAGATGTGACAGGAAGAGACAATGATGGGGCTGACTATCATCCCTCCTCTCTACCTCTTGCAGACACTTCTTCTGTTTTGCTCTTCCAGGAATATATAAAAAAGGGTTTAAAAACTGACTGCAGTCCCTGTCTTTGTGTGTTAGTGGAAGAATGTGTGCTACTGGAAGAAGGGGTATGAGCTTGGGCTTGAGCACTGGGGTGTTGTCAGAGTCACAGTTGAAGAATCACTCACTGGTCACCTCTGCATTGCAGGTAAAAGGATTATAAATATCTACAAGTTAGAAGCCAACTAGCCATCAGCCATTCAAAAGGAACAGGACAAGAAAGACTTTCTTGCTCTGAAGGCTGCTTGCCAACTACTGTCAAAGAAAACTGGACAAATAGGTTTCAACTAACCTGCAAAAGCCAAAGAATATGAAATTAACTGTTCAGCTATCAAAGTTCTGCTCTTCATGAATGTCATAGGGAGACCGATTGGTATATATTTTTTAAATTTTCCATTTTTTGGATTCATTTCTTACTCTTACTCTGTGTTTATTTGTGTTGAATTATTATTGCTTCTTGCATTTAATAATTTGGAGGTGCCGGTGTTGGACTGGCATGTACAAAGTTAAAAATCACACAACACCAGGTTATAATCCAACGGGTTTATTTGGAAGCACTAGCTTTCAAGGCAGCACTTCCAAATAAACCTGTTGGATGATAACCTGTGATTTTTAACTTTGTAATAAATGCACTCTTTTGTTAATTCAAAGCCTGATTAACTTGGCTCCTTTAAAAACACCGGTGACAGGAGAGTAAAGAAGAGGAGCTAGTTCATCCCTTCTTACTCAGGAGATTAAAGAGTTATCCATCTGGAACTGTAATGATTTAGGGAACCTTTCCCATGATTGTAATCGTGTGCACATTTGTGTGAATGTGTTTTTTTGTGTGTATGTTTGTCTACCTGTGCGAATTTGTGTATGTGTGCATGTTTGTGTATGTGTGCATGTTTGTGTATGTGTGCTAGTTTATGTATGTGTGCATGTTTGTGTATGTGTGCATGTTTATGTATGTGTGCTAGTTTATGTATGTGTGCATGTTTGTGTATGTGTGCTAGTTTATGTATGTGTGCATGTTTGTGTATGTGTGCATGTTTTGTGTATGTGTGCTAGTTTGTGTATGTGTGCATGTTTATGTATGTGTGCATGTTTATGTATGTGTGCTAGTTTATGTATGTGTGCATGTTTGTGTATGTGTGCTAGTTTATGTATGTGTGCATGTTTGTGTATGTGTGCATGTTTTGTGTATGTGTGCTAGTTTGTGTATGTGTGCATGTTTATGTATGTGTGCATGTTTGTGTATGTGTGTATGTTTGTGTATGTGTGCATGTTTGTGAGCATCCGTGTTTGTGTGTGTGTGTGTTTGTGTTTCAGTGTGTGCATTTGTGTGTGTGCATGTTTCATATGTGTGCGTTTGTGTGTGCGTGTTTGTGTTTCTTTGTGTGTGTGTATGCATGTTTGCATATGTGTATGTGCTGTGTGTGTGTGCATGTTTGTCTGAGTGCGTGTTTGTATGTGTTTGTGTTTTCTGTGTGTGCATTTGTGTCTGTGTGTGTGCGTATGCACATAAGCCACTGCAGTAAACATAACAGTGTGAGATTGTGTGCATTAATACTGCGCAATAAATGCAATGCGACAGCTCTGCTTGTTTCCTTCACACTGAGCAAATGATAATCATGAGTTTGTATCAGTTTGTGCTTCCATCAATTACTTAGCAATCGTGGGAAACAAACATGGTGTTTGCACAGATACCCCCGTTGGACCACAGACCCACATTGTCACAACAACCAGTGCCTGTATAAATGGCGGGGTCCTGTCTAGCCACAAAAGAATGTGGAATTTTCACAAGCTGGCCCCATGAATAGGAGATAAATCCTCATTCTAGCATGGCACTGCTGCATTGTATTTATAGTTACATCTTTGGTAGGTTTGGACAAGAAGTAGGCAAAGAATGAGACTTAACTTGCTTTAAGTACCAGCACACAATGGTCATCTCCTGCACTAAGTCCCTTGACCCTAAAACTTTTCTTGTTACCTTCCAGGCAATTAAATCTATGATTGTGGATGGGAACTGAGGACTGAATTAGTAAAGACAAATACTCGAGACATAGAGGAAATAGGAGCATGAAGTACAGAATCTTTGAAGATAGTATTTATGATGAGAAAAAATAATTCCTTTCGTGTGTGTATAAAAATTCACATTTTAATATGGTACAAGCACCATTGGTCATGAATAATGTGGAAAACACAATCTAAAACAGTCTAGGATTTAGGGCCAGACAATTCCAGACAGATGTTAGGAGGCCGTTCTATGCACAAAGGGCAGTTCAGGTTTGGAATTCTCTTGTACAAATGACAGTTGATGCTTGATCATTTGTTAATTTTAAATCTGAGATAAATACATTTTTGCTGAGTAAAGCTATGAAGGGATCTGGACCAAAAGCAGGTATCTGAAGATAGGCTACAGATCAGCCATGATCTCACTGAACAATGGAACAGGCTCAAGGAGCTGAATGACCTACTTCTATTCCTATGTTCCTTTTTTTGAATTAGGATTAGAATTGTTACAGTGTGGAAACAGGCCCTTCAGCCCAACAAGTCCACACCACCCCTTCAAAGAGTATCCCACCCATACCCATTACCCTACATTTCCCCTGACTAATGCACTTAACCTATGCATCTCTGAACACTATGGGCAATTTGGCATGGCCAATTCACCTGACCTGCCCATCATTTTGGACTGTGGGAGGAAACAGGAGCATCCAGAGGAAACCCATGCAGCCACGGGGAGAATGTGCAAACTCCACACAGACAGTCGCACGAGGCTGGAACCAAACCCGAGTCCCTGGTGCTGTGAGGCAGCAGTGCTAACCACTGAGCCGTAAGTTAAGCGTACAGTTAGGCAGTTAGCATCTAACAGAGAAACGTTTTAATGCAGATTTTGCTGTTTATTTTAAACTCAGATTTCCAGTTTTGAAGGTTACTTATTCTCCCTGCATGAGTGTCAAAGAGGTCTACAGCAGAGAAAAAAGCCCATCAGAGGGATTTTACATCTTGTATACCCTGCCTGGGTATACAAGCTACCTCCACCAATATTTATTATTGCACATAATATTGATATCACCCCAATTTGATTGAACTTTGCATTGATGTGACCTCTAATTCTGTCACTTGGCAATGCATTAAATATTTACTACATGTTGCTGGTGTTCAACAATTGGCTTTAGTGAAACGAAACAGCATGTTATTATAAAGAAGCGCTGATTTTTCTAATGCAATGGGAACCTATTGAACACCAGTTTCCAGCTGCCCCCCGACAGTGAGGAAGCTTGATCCTTATTTGTTATGGATGAACAGTGGTGAGGTGTATAAAGCCAAACTGATCAGCTTGGTTTGTAATCTGAGCTCCTGGTTCTGTATGAGCAGAGTCCTGTTCTGCAGATGTCAAGTTGTGTTGCTAACCAGCAAATAGTAACCTTCCTGTCAAAGGCTAATAGAATATTTGTTGTGTGTGAAAAGAATCTTCAACCTGTAACTGAGCCTAAGCGTAATAGTTCACTTACACTTTTAAAAAGAATAATTTTTACAATTTTTCTCGGATATCTACCATTGCTTTGGCGGCTGCACACCATATATTTTTCAGCTGTGCAAATTAAAATTGTGAATTCACTCAACTACCATTTATGCACATCAGGCATAGCATGTTTAAGAACTTGCAATGGGGTAGTTTCCTGCTTTCCTGAAAAGAGATGCCGGGCAGATCTGGAGTGAGTATCATTATAAAACAAATCTACAATTTGCTACAAAAGTGACTTTTGTTCCTTGGTCTGCATGGTAAGAATTTGACGAGAGCTGGAGTATGTGCAAAGTTGTAGGAAGTTCTCATGGTATGTTTCTCCATTTGTGAAAGGTGGGCTTTGCTGACAGGTCCATTTATTGCTTATTCTGAATTTCCCTTGAGAAGATGGTGAGATGCGTTCTTGAACCACTGCAGTACACGTGATGTAGGCTCACCCACGATGCTGTTAGGGAGGCAATTTCAGAATTTTGGCCCAGGAACGATGAAGGAGCAACAATCTGTATTCCCTCTAATTTTTTATCCAGTGCGTGGACCTCAGAGGTACACGTGTGTCATCAACCTCCAAACCGGGATGCCAATGCTTTGGCAAGCCTGCAACCTTGGAGGAACCTCACAGCAGCTATACAGCTGTGCAGCTTAGAGTGAACATTGGTAGCAATATATTTCTGAGTTGGAGTAGAGTGTGGACAGAAAGATGGATAGTTAGTTGGTTTGTTGAAAAATCATCATGGCAACAAATTGTGATGACAGTACAAATAAAACAAGTACTCTTACATCATACCACAGTTATAGGCAATCATTAAAACAAAATATAAAATAATAAAAGAATTGCTCAGTTATGATAATTTCAGTATACAGACTATTACAATACATTGCATAATGTAAGTCTCCTTAATTTATAAGAAATGAAAGGTCTACTGCACTTTGCATTTTATATTAATGTTCCCAATTCATGCATGGTTAGATTGATTTTATTGAACTCAAGCATTTTAATTAGAGTCGTGAAGTCATAAAGATACAGCACGGAAACAACTTGTCCATACTAACCAGATATCCTAAGATAATCTAGTCCCATTTGCCAGCACTTGGCCCATATACCTCTAAACCCTTCCTATTCATATATCCATCCAGATGCCTTTTAAATGCTGTAATTGTACCAGCCTCCAACACTTCCTCTGGCAACTCATTCCATACACGCACCACCCTCTGTGTGAAAAAGTTGCCCCTCAGGTCCCTTTTAAATCCTTCCCCTCTTATCTTAAACCTATGCCCTCTAGTTTTGGACTCCCCCACCCTGGGGAAAAGACCTTGTTTATTTACCCTATCCATGCCCCTCATGATTTTATAAACCTTTATAAGGTCACCCCTCAGCCTCCTACCGTTCAGTGAAAAATGTCCCAGCCTATGCAGCCTAGTTTTGTAACTCCATTTCCGGCAACATCCTGGTAAATATTTGGTGAATTCTTTCCAATTTAAGAACATCCTTCCTATAGGAGGGTGACCAGAACTGCACACAATGTCCTGTTAACTTCAGTCGGTGGAGGGACTGATGCTTGAGTATAGTGAGCCCCATTGTGAAGAGTGACAACTCAATAATCATTAAGAGTCAGAGTCATACAGCATGGCAACAGGTCCTTTGGCCCAAGTCATCCATGCAGACCAAGTTTCCGAAACTGAGCTAGTCCCATTTGTGTGTGCCTGCCCATTGGCCTGTATCCCTCTTTCTTATCCCTCTACCTGTCCAAATGTCTTTTAAATGTTGAAATTCTACCCAGCCTCCACCACTTTCTCTGGCACTTCATTCCATATATGCACCACCCTCTGGATGAAAATGTTATCCTTCAGCTCCCCTTTAAATCTTTCACTTCTCACCTTAAACTTAAGCCCTCTAGTTTTGGACTCCCATTCACTGGGAAAAATACCTTAGCTATCCACCTTATCTGTACCCCTTATGGTTTTATAAACATGTATAAGGTCACCCCTCAGCCTCTTATACCTCAGGAGCAAAAATCCCAGCCTATACAGCCTCTCCTTGTTACTCAAACCCACCAGTCTGGGTAACATCCTCGTAACTCCTTACTGCACCCTTTCCAGTCTAATAATATCCTTCCTGTTGCAGGGTGACCTGAACTATTCACAGTTAAAAATCACACAACACCAGGTTATAGTCCAACAGGTTTAATTGGAAGCACACTAGCTTTCGGAGCACTGCTCATTCATCAGGCGATTGACAATCACCTGATGAAGGAGTGTCGCTCCGAAAGCTAGTGTGCTTCCAATTAAACCTGTTGGACTATAACCTGGTGTTGTGTGATTTTTAACTTTGTACACCCAGTCCAACACCGGCATCTCCAAATCATGAATTATTCACAGTATTGCAAATTTGTGCTGATTCAATTCCCCCATACTAAGAGAAATACCACACAGTCAATCTACCCCCCTCACTGGTCTAATATTAGTGTACGAATATTTAAAGAAATCATTTCTATAAAGAGCCAAAAGAATTTAAAATTTGTAACTGTGCTGAGACATGCAGTGTAGAATATTTTGAGTTCAGTGCACAATGCGTCTCTGTTGTGGAAAGTATTTGGCATTGGGTCACCATTTGAGGAAATGTGGTTGATGGTATTGGTTTTCCTTTTCTCCGAGAGTCAGCAGTTCCTTGTTACGGAGGAGCTGATGTTGTAGGTTGCGGGAGGAAAAGAGGGCTTGCTCCATATTCCCCAGACCAAAAGAAAATGCTATGTGAGGAAGATTTACGTCAAAATGGCAGATGTTTCCTTTCATGTATCTCCATGTAGCTTTAAGCGATCTAATAGCCAAAGATTTTGTTTGTGCACTGCTGGGAATTGTGAGAAATTGTCTCTCAGTTGCTTCAGAAAGTTGCCTGCTCTTTCCTGAGGGCCTCTGTGGTTTTATGTCTTGATTTTGTGAATGGTAATGACATTGGTATTCATTCAGAGCACTGCCACATCTATAATGACTCTACACCTTATACCTCATCGTTCCAACACCTGTTCTCCTAATGCCATTATCCCCCACAGAGACATCCCTCCCTTTCTTCCGGTTTTGTCTCTCTCTAATAAAATTCTCACCAACTCCACGCTGCTGGGTTGAACCCCTTGTGGAAATATCCTGTTGGTTTTCTGTGACCTCACCTTTATTAATGCACCCCTCAACCTACCCACCTCCACGTCACTGAGTGAGTCACTGAAACTGGGTTCAAAGGCCTCACTGAATCTCCCAGGGACCGCATGAATTATGAACCCTCCGCTCGTTGCCATGGCGATGTCAGGTTTATTTCTCTTCCTAAATCTAATTACTGTCTAATATCCAGCATTTCAGAAAGAACATCAGAGATGTATAGTGCAGTGGCAGCTGGCAGAGAGAGGCCAGCCTGCCTTAGCAGCAGCTGGGACAAATGAATAATTTGTATCCTATCAGTCTGAAAGGCTCGTAGAATGTAAATTTCGCCTCATCCATCACAGGAGAGCAGTCCAGAGATGAGAACAAAACCCGCAAGAGTGAGCGGGCATTTGCATTTGGCAGGATGGCAGTGTGAAAGGAAATGAGGGCAGCTAGGAAGGGTCAGGGGCTGTAATGTTGATACATACCACCCTCTTGTGCAGATGAGCTTGCTTCGATTGCTTTGTGCAAGGTACACAGCGAATGCCAGATCAGCCCAGCAGGTCCGGCAGCATCCGTGGAGACGGAAACAGAGTTAACATCTCACATTGTGTTCGACTCTTTTCTAGACCTGTAAATTCAAAGTTCTCCAATCAGCAAGAAAGTGTCTGAGCAAAGGCGGAATACTGCTGACGTTGAAATAAAACCAGAGATTGCTGAGAAATTCAGCAGGTCTGGCAGTATCTGTGGAGAGAGAAAGCAGAGTTAATGTTTTGTGTTCAGTATTCAGTTCTGAAGAAGTGTCGCACAGGATTTGAAATGTTAACTATCTCTCGTTCTCTCTCCCTCCACATTCGCTGCCAGACCTGCTGAGTTTCTCCAGCACATTCTGTTTTTATCTCAGATCTCCAGCATCAGCAGTACATTGCTTTTATTCAGCTATTTCTTTTTGATTGAAGAACTTCATCTCTTTTTAAATTGAATATATTTTTCCAATCAACCTGTTCAAAGAGGTAATTACAACACGTCTAGAGCAAGTGGAACCTGAACCTGGACCTCCTGGGCCAGGCGTAGGGACACTACAACAAGAAGGTCTCCAAACTTCAAATCTTTTTGGAGAGGGAAGCAAATGATCTTCCCCCTCTAACTACCCCCTTACACCACCCCCATCCCACCAAAACCAATATGTCTACCATCCTCCATTTGTGCCACCTGTATAATAATGATGTCTTGAGAGCAATAGACAATAGTCAATAGGTGCAGGAGTAGGCCATTCAGCCCTTCGAGCCAGCACCACCATTCAATATGATCATGGCTGATCATCCACAACCAGTATCCTGTTCCTGCCTTATTCCCATAACCCTTGATTCCACTATCTTTAAGAGCTCTATCCATCTCTTTCTTGAAAGTATCCAGAGACTTGGTCTCCACTGCCTTCTGGGGCAGAGCATTCCATATATCCACCACTCTCTGGGTGAAGACGTTTCTCCTCAACTCTGTTCTAAATGGCCTACCCCTTACTTTTAAACTGTGTCCTCTGGTTCTGGACTCACCCATCAGTGAAATTCTGCCTCCAGAGTGTCCAATCCTTTAATAATCTTATACGTCTTAATCAGATCCCCTCTCATCCTTCTAAACTCAAGTATATACAAGCCCAGTCGCTCCAATCTTTCAATATATGATAGTCCCGCCATTCCGGGAATTGACCCCGTGAACCTATACTGCACTCCTTCAGCAACCAGAATGTCCTTCCTCAAATTTGGAGACCAAATCTGCACGCAATACTCCAGGTGCGGTCTCACCAGGGCCCTGTGCAGCTGCAGAAGTACCTCTTTGCTCCTATACTCCGATGTTATGAAGGCCAGCATCCCATTAGCTTTCTTCACTGCCTGCTGTGCTTGCTTTCATTGACTGATGTACAAGAACACCTAGATCTCGTTGTACTTCCCCTAACTCCATTTAGATAGTAATCTGCCTTCCTGTTCTTGCCACCAAAATGGATATCCACACATTTATACACATTAAACTACATCTGCCATGCATCTGTCCACTCACCTAGCGTGTCCAAGTCACCCTGTATTCATAACATCCTCCTCACATTTCACCCGGCCACGCAGCTTTGTGTCATCAGCAAATTTACTAATATTACTTTTAATGCCTTCATCTATATCATAAATGTATATTGTAAACAGCTGCAGTCCCAGCACCGAACCTTGTGGTATCCCAAAGGAACCCGTTCATCACTACTCTTTGCTTCCTGTCAGTCAGCCAATTTTAAATATCCAAGCCCGTATTTTGCCCCCAGTACCTTGTGCCCTAATTTTGCTCACTAATCTCCTGTGTGGGACTTTATCAAAGGCTTTCTGAAAGTCCAAGTACAATACATCCACTGGCTCTCCTTTGTCCATCTTCATAGTTACATCCTCAAAAAATTCCAGAAGATTAGTCAATCACAATTTCCCCTTCGTAAATCCATGCTGACTCTGACCTATCCTGTTGTATGTCAGGGATTGGAGGAGATATGGCCATTCACTGGAAAATGCTTTCTCAGAAGAAGCTGCTGGTATTTCCCAGCAAAAACAAAACGAAAAGTAACAAACAAAAAGTAACACCAAGATTGATTGCTTCATGGCTTCTTGTGATCACAAATTTCCATTTTTGAAGGATTTTTTTTTGTGTTTTTTAGACTGGCAGCATCATACCTAGATGTTTTCCCTTCAATTGGTTCTTAAAACAAATAATTGGAATTATAAAACCTCACCTTTTTTACCTTTTAAGTATTTATCCAATTCCCTTTAGAAAGTTGCTTTTGAATCTATCCCTTTAAGCTGTGCTGACTAATTTACAACAACTCACAGCAGAAAGCAAAATCTCCTCAACTCTTCACTGATCCTTTGGCCACATATTTTAAATCTGTGTCCTCTGGTTACTCAGTTGGAGAGGTATTGGCGTGGTAGTAATGTCTGGGGTAATATCACTGAATTAATAACCAAAAGCCCAAGTGTTCTGGGGACCTGGTTTAGGATCCCATTGTAGAAGATGGTGAAATTTAAATTCAAGAAAAATCTGGGAAAAAGGACTAGCCTAAAGGTGACTTAATGGTCAATTGCCACTAACAGTCACCCCATTCCCTTAGGAAAGGAAACCTTCTGTCCTTTATCTGGTCTGGCTGACATGTGACTCCAGGAGAAAGTGAGGACTGCAGATGCTGGCGATCAGAGTCGAAAAGTGTGGTGCTGCAAAAGCACAGCAGGTTAGGCAGCATCTGAAGAGCAGGAGAATCGACGTTTCAAGTATAAGCCCTTCATCAGGAATGTGGGGAGGTAAGGGTAAGGCTGAAGTGGGCTGAGAGATAAATAGGAGGGTCGGGTTGGGGGTGGGGGGAAGGTAGCTGGGAAGGTGATAGGTGGATGCAGGTGGCGGCTGATGGTGATAAGTCTGTGGGGAGCAGATAGATGGGAAGGAAGATGGAAAGGAAGGACAGTTCAAGAGGGCGGTGCCGAGTTGGAGGGTTGGATCTGTTATGAGGTGGGGTGGGAGGGGAGATGAAACTGGTGAAGCTGACATTGATGCCATGCGGTTGGAGGGTCCCAAGGCTGTTTTCCACCAGGCATCGGGTGGCTTCAATTTGGCGGTGTTGGAAGTCCAGGACTTGCATGTCCTTGGCAGGGTGGGAGGGAGAGTTGAATGCCTACACCCTGTGAATAAAATTTCTCTTGATGTTAAAAACCATTTCTCTTCTTATTAAAACCATCCATTAAATCTCTACTTAATCTTTGTTCTAAGGTGAATATTTCTCTAGTCTCTTGAATAGCTCATGTCCTACATTTCATCTAGCCATTATTAGGTCATGATGTTCTTCTTAAAGTATGGGTTTGATAACTGGAATATGCTGAGACATAACCAGTGATGCTACAGAAAGTGTTTGAGACCAAAACATTGAATGTTTTCAAGAAGGAGTTAGAATCGTGTTTACAGTGAAGGGATCAAAGGTTACTGGGAGAAAGCAGGAACTGGGTACAGAGTTGGATGATCAGCCATGATTGTATTGAATGGTGGAGCAGGGTTGAAGGGCTAATTGGCCTACTCCTGTGCTTAGTTTTTAACTATCGATAAAAGTTGAGTGTAGTTAACTTTGTGCGAGAGAAGGGAAAAGGATTGCAGAAGACATTATTATCAACAGGTGATGGTGAGTGCAGTGATTGGAATGAGGTCAACCAGGTAGACCTCATCGAATATGAGTTCCCTGATTGAGGCTGTTAATCTGGTCCAATCAGGGAACCGTGGCTGACAGACAAGAACAGGAGTGTCAGACATCCTGCTCACTCTGAGAGCTGGCTCTGAGGGAGCTGGATCAGTGTCAAGGACTCTCTATGTGTAAAGAAAGGGTGACTTGGTGATGGGTTACTGGCCTTCATGGAGTTTTTTTTCAGTAAGTGTCAGGATTTATGGTAAAAACTGGGGACCAAAACAATGATGCAATGGAGAGAGAGAGAGAGACTGCAGATGAAAGAAATGATCTTTATCTTGAAGGAATTATGCCTGAAAAATTCTATTTTAGTCTATAAAACATTAGTCCTTTTGAATATTCAAAAGCCATCTTTATGTTGTGCTGATATAATTGATGCTCACCTGCAACTGAAGGCAACACCAGCACATATTTCCAAATTTGCCACGGCAAGTGGGAGGTATTTTGGACTGGATCTCGTTGAGATTTCCCCATCCTATTGTCTGGCTGGGTTTTAAAGGCTGCTGAAGTCTATCGTCTGGATTTTCTAATCAGCAATATTTCAAAGGATTATCATGGGCATGAAAGTAATGCCAACTGGAAAATTCCAGCTCGTGTTTCCGTTACCCTGATTGTCAGATTATCTCAAATCTTTATCTCCTTCATCTGAAGAGGTTCCTTTTACGAAAGAGAGGCAGCATTCCTCCACATACCTCTAGATTGCATGTATTCCTCAAGGTCCAATCGGGTGACTGCCTCACCTCAATCCCACCATTGGTCCAATAAAACAAACAGCTGAAAAGCCTACTGGTTTCCACCACCTGCTGGGAGGCAAACAGACTACGTTTGGACTCCTAACTTTAGTCAAAACCATCATTTCCCACTCCCACCCCTATTTTTGTAACTATGTAATATGTAAGTGTCCAAACAAAATGAGAGAAAAGTGAACCATTTTTTAGCATATTATTTTCCTCCTTGATTCAGCTGATGGAGATTAATGTTTCATTCTTGGGTGTTTGTGGAGTGTTGGTTTTCCAATTTCCCCATGGCCTTGCCTCCTCCATATCTCTGTCATCCCTCAATCCCATCAACCCTTCTGATTCCTGCACTCCCCAACCCCTGCTTCTGGAGTATCCTGGATTTTAATTGTTCGACTGGGAGCCATGTCCGTGCCCTCCATTTCTCTCATACGTCTCTCTGCCTCTTTCTTTGAAACCTACTGTGGATGGCCCTGCTTTAGGAAGGATGTTATTAAATTGGAAAGGGTGCAGAAAACATTGACAAGGATGTTGCTGGGACTGGAGGGTTTGAGTTACAATGAGAGGCTGAATAGGCTGGGGTTGATTTCCCTGGAGCATCGGAGGCAGAGGGGTGATCTTATAGAGGTTTACAAGATCATGAGAGGCATGGATAAGGTGAATAGCCAATGTCTTTTCCCCGGGATGGGGGAGTCCAGAACTAGAGGGCATAGGTTTAAGGTGAGAGGGGAAAGATTAAAAAGGGAACTAAGGGGCAACTTTTTCACACAGAGGGTGGTATGTGTATGGAATGAGCTGCCAGAGGAAGTGGTGGAAGCTGGTACAATAGCAACATTTAAACGGCATCTGGATGGGTAAATGAATAGGAAGGGTTTAGAGGGAAATGGGCGATACGCAGGCGAGTGGGACTAGTTAGGTTTGTGAAACCTGGTCAGCATGGACAAGTTGGGTCGAAGGGTCTATTTCCATGCTGTATGATTCTGTGTTGTGCTCCTTTGACCACATTCATGGTTACCTGTCCCTTATGTGTCTGGGTCTGTTTGATAGTGCTTATGTGAAATACCTTGAGGATAACTATATCAAAGGTGCTATATAAATGCATATGGCAGTGACTGTAAGGGAGCTAAGGAAACAGGGGAGGCGTCCATTTGAATATAGACATTGTCCCAGACTCTCTGTAATTGATCTGTTAAGGCAGTTTGTGAAATGTAAGGGACAATAGTTAAAGCATGTGTTATATATCAAGCCTGGATACACTAAGAATTTGTGCAATACTAAAGTTAAGACTTGTACAAGTATACATAAGAAATCAAATGGTTGCCAATTAAAGTAATGCCAAGTCTGGTGCAATCAGTCCAGGCCTAAATGCTCAATTCTGCCCCAGGGTTTACAGGTAATAGAACTATCATTGAAAATGAAATTTAATACTGGATCACCATATTCTGCGAAATGTAGACAACATATATCAAAGCAAATGGGTCTAATCTTTGGTGGTAAATAACTGGTTTAGGTTTTTGGTAAGTGCAGTAATTGCACAGAGGTTGTTTTCCCTTGGGGAGAGTCTCGGAGGAAAGGGTATAATCTCCGAGTAAGGGGTTGCCCATTTAAGACAGAGATGAGGAAGAATTATTTTCTCTCAGAGGGTGATGAATCTATGGCATTCTTTATCACAGAAGGCTGTAGAGACTGGCTAGTTACGTGCATTCAAGGCTGAGATACCAGCTACTTAAACATTGAGGAAATCTGTGGTCATGGGGTCATGGCAGTAAAGTGGAGTTGAGGTGGTTCAGATCAGCCAGTATCTCATTGAATGGTAGAGCAGATTCGATGGGCCAAATGGCCCACTTCTGCTGCCTTGTCTCAAGGTCTCATGGTTTATTCAATGTGCATTATTGCTCACTCCTCATGGTTAAGGCTGTATTTGCTGTTTGAATGGGGGGAGGGATCAGGGGGGTGAATATAGTGAACAAGTTGATCTAAAAGTTCCAACTGAAGTTTGCTCTCCTCTTGGCCTTGGCCTAACCCCTTGCTGGAAATCATTCTTCATCAGGAGCTAAATGTCGGGTTGGGGTTGCAGTGCTCATTGTGCAATGCAGGCAGATCAGACATATTCATAGGATCATAGAATCCCTGCAGTGTGGAAGCAGACTATTTGGCCCATCGATTACAGAATGACCCTCTGAAGAGCATCCCACCCAGTCCCACTCCCCTATCCTATCCCCATAATCCTGCATTTCTCATGGCTAATCCACCTCATCTACAGAACCCTGGATACTAAGGGCAAATCAGCATGGCCAATCTGCCAGATCCGTGGACACTTTGGGAAATTTAGCATGGCTAATCCAGCTAATTTCCATTTCCTTTTTTTTTAGAATTAATGTTGTTTCAAGATTTGAAGATGCCGGTTTTGTTCTGGGGTGTACAAAGTTAAAAATCACACAACACCAGGTTATAGTCCAACTGGTTTAATTGGAAGCACTAGCTTTCGGAGCGCTGCTCCTTCATTAGGTGGAATGTTGTTTTAATATTTCTCCAATTCTGTGACCATCAAAACATTTTGGATTGAGTCCCATTGCAGTTACACTTTCAGGTCGGGTTATAAAGATCTTAAGTATCCAATAGAAAGTCTGTTGTGATGTGGCACTGGAAGCACTTGCCAGTGTTTCAGGAACTGATTCCTATGAACAGCTCTCATGAACCTGGATTGAAGCTGGGCAACACGATAACTCAGTGGCTGGCATTGCTGCCTCACAATGGTAGGGACCAGGGTTCAATTCTACCCCCGGAGTTTGTGTGTTCTCCTCTGGTTTCCTCCCACAGTCCAAAGATGTGCAGGTTAAGTGGACTGGCCGTGCTAAATTGCCCATAGTGTCCAGGATGTGTAGGTTAGGTGGATTAGCTGTGGGAAATACAGGGATAGGATGGGGGGAGGGTCTCCTGGTGGGATGCTTTTCAGAGGGTCAGTATGGACTTGGTCGCCAAAATGCCTGCTTTTACGCTGTAGGAATTCTATGAGTAGTTGCCTGTGGTGTACAGCTCAGCCTCCCTAGACAACAAGTGAGAGTTTACCCAAGGACAGTATTTTTGCTGCCATCTCTCCTGGCTGTGTTCATGTCCAGAATGCCCACTGCACCTGGTGAAGGAGCAGCACTCCGAAAGCTTGTGATTTAAAACCAACCTGTTGGACTAGAAGCTGGTGTTGTGTGATTTTTGATTTTGTCCAGCCCAGTCCAACACCGGCTCCTCCACATCAGAATAACTGTGTCTGAGGAGCAAGACTGTAAGAAAAGGACCTGCATTTCCATCACAACTCTCATGATCTCAGGTCATCCCAATGGGTTTTACAACCCATTGAAGAGCTTTTAAAGTGTAGTCACTGTTATGATATTGGACACGGGGCTGTCAGTGTACGCAAAGCAAGCTCCCCCAAATAGCAATGTCAAAATAACCAATCATCTGCTTTTGTGACTTTGGTAGAGGGATAAATATTGGCCAAGACTGTTCTGCTTTTCTCTGGAAGAGGTCAGTTACAGCCATATTAAAAAAGACAGATTTAATTTCACCTCTCAGCCAAAGGGCAGCACCTTTGACAATGCAGCAATCCCTCAGGCCTGCTGACCTGGATGTCATGCACAGTTCTCCAGGGTGAGACATAAGCTTGCAATCTTCCGAGAGCTCAGTGCAGGCAGTATTCACAGAGCCACTGCTGTCAATGTTGGAAGGTCTGTGCTCTGAAGGAGAATAAGTAGGTCCTGCAGTGGATCCAAACACAGCACTGACTGTAGCTCTCTGGTGCTGTTTGCTGCAGCACATTGCCTTGCTGTCATTTCAAAGGCGATACTGTTTCAGTCATTTATTGCTCATTCTGTCATCAAGGATTACTGCTATTCTAATGTGCTGCCAATAAATGTGTGTGCTGTTGCTTTAATAATTATTGATAAGCTGTCATTCACATATGTTCCAGTGATTGAACTGAAGTCCACCTCCTGGAGAGTCGATGTGTACAATAAAGCTCATCTTGATGGCTTTCATTCTGAATTACTGCATTTGGTATTGCAGATGCAAGCACACAACACTTAAACCGGCAACGTTGACAGTGTAGGGAAGCATCTGCTGCTCTTGTTCAGCTTGCAATTTAATTCCTCAATCCTCTCCCACGTTACCCAGTGTGGTGGGTTTGACTGCTGCGCTACGAATCATATTTTCGAATATTCTGGATCTTACATAACAGGAAGGAAATGTTTTTTGGACCAAAGCTGTTTGATTGAATGGGCCTGTTACATTTACATCGCGTTAACTGCATATTTCTGCAGTGCCCCACTTTCTCAGGATATCAGCTACTCCTCACTGTCTAACTGCTGAATTCATACAAGAAGCTTTCCATGGTGACTGCAACATTTATCTCCTTTGTTCCTTAAGCTCTTCATTGAAGTGAGTGACCTCTTCTGCCTAGTTGGGTCACCCCACATTTCTTATTCCAACACATCCAATTATCATTCATATCGCAGCTTACAATAACAACTTGCATTTATATAGCTGCTTAACGTAAGGGCAAGAATTGAATCTGCACTGTTGGCATCACTCTGCAGCACAAGCCAACTGTCCCACCAACTGAGCTAACTGTTCCCCAGCTGCTCCCCAGCTGCACTTATCATGGAAGTCCCACTTTCTCAATCTCACACCTTGCCTGAGGTATGGTGACCTTCAGATTAAACTCACCACCAGTTGCCTCTCTCTCGCTAAAGAGCGAACAGCTCAATCCTTCTGCAAGAGTATGGTGGCTTTACATTAATGTAGGTACACACACCCAACTCTTCACAGGAGTTTAATGGGTGAAAACAACAAAGCAAAAGAGGACATAATTGGAATGAAAGAAGCAAAGAGGAGAGGCTGTTGGAGAGGCAGAGAGTTGGCGGAGAGAAGTTCAGAACATGGTGCTTAGAGGGCTAAAGGCAAATGAGACCATGATGGGATGAAATGTTTGACAATAATTAACAGAGTTGAGTTGCTTGCAGTAATACAAAGCCAAGAGGGTGGTGCTGGAAAAGCACAGCTGGTCAGGCAGCATCTGAGGAGCAGGAGAATCAACATTTTGGGCATAAGCCCTTCAGCAGGAATGAGGCTTAAGGGCTGGGGGGCGCTGAGAGATAAATGGGAGGGGGTTTAGGGCTGGGGGAGAAGGTAGCCAGAAATGTGATAGGCAGGTGAAGGTGGGGGGGTGGGGGTGTTGCGGGGTGTGGTGATGGCGAGTGGTAATACAAAGACCTTGGGATGATAACCAGTGATCAATTCAACTCCTTAATGCAGCCAATAAGATTGATAGTTTTTCCTCGTAATATCTGTGGAATGAGAAACAAAGTCAATGTTTTGAATCCAATACATGGTGTTCTGAAGAAGAGTTTTACTGGACCCTGAATGTTGTCTCTTTCTCTCTCCATTGATGCAGCCAAACCTACTGTTTCCAGCAGTCTCTGTTTTTTCTTTCAGTTCTCCAGCATCCACAGTACCTGTTTTCATTTCATAACTTGCCTTGGTTGAAGTCCTTGTGTTCAGGGATGGGGAGGGGACAGAAGTCTAAACAAATATTTTTTATTGAATTCACTAGTGGCTTCATGTGTGTCTATCTTCACAGCCAGAGGTATGGTCCAGCTCAGAAACAAGTTTTCCATGAAGCAGTTTCTGTAGATTAGTGGAGAGAGGTTGTGGCAGAGTGACAAGGTCTCTGGCCTTAGTAATCTAGAGGTACAGCTGTATAGATCCATATCCTGCTTGGCAGTTGGTCAGACTTGGAAATAAAAATTAGTCTCAGTCACAGTGACCGAGACATTGTCATCAATTGGTGTAAAAAACCATGGGGTGTGCTAATTCTCTTCAGGGAAGGAAATCTGATCAGCGAAGTTCTGAGGGACTTGACATGAAAAAATGTTTCCATGCATGCAGGAATCTTGACCTAGGGGACATAGACATAGAAAAAGACCACGT
Organism: Chiloscyllium plagiosum; assembly: GCF_037043375.1. NCBI lineage: Eukaryota > Metazoa > Chordata > Chondrichthyes > Orectolobiformes > Hemiscylliidae > Chiloscyllium > Chiloscyllium plagiosum. Next base: position 10,159,258 of record NW_028270167.1, read on the forward strand.
TCTTTTAGAACTGAGATGTGAAAGAATTCCTGTTAGCGAATTTACCTTGTTCTGGATCTAACCTGGGATGATCCTGATAAAAGTGTTTGAGGCATATCGCCTTCCCACAGTTTTATTACATCTCAAATCTCAACGCCCCACCGTGTTCCCTGGCCAACAGCCCTGTCTCAGGTTTGCTACAATGCTCCAGCGAAGCTCAGTGCAAGCTGGAAGAACAGCATCTCATTTACTGTGTAGGGACCCTGCAGCTTTAGGACTCAATATCAAGTTCAATAATAGGGCCTGAACACCTTCTTCCATTTCTTTACCCCAACCCCACAAAACAAGTCTTGTCATCACATGGGCTGCTTCCACAGCCAACCCATTGTCAGCTATTAATGGTCCCCACTAGCAGTGATTGATTCTCCCAGGCTGACCTTTCCTCATCCCTTTGTCTAACTAATTGCTGTCCTCTGTCTCTGGGCTCCATCTCCACCTATCGTTTACTCTCCTTCATTCACCAATCTTCAGCATGATATACCAACCTTTTCCTTGCTACAATCAGTTCTGAAGGAGGGTCCTGAAATGCCAACTCCGCTTTCTCTCCACAGATGCTGCCAGGCGCCAGCTGAGTTTCTCCAGCAATTCCTGTTGTTGTTGTAAATAAATACAAGTTGTGCTTGTGAAACATGCCCCTACCATTAACATCATCCCCTTAACGAGTATGAGATTCGAGGGCTGTCTAGGCAGTAGAGCACAGCCAACTGGGAACTATCATAAAGAAATCTAAATATGTTCGTTTAAAAACACATGAAGACTGGAACCAGTATAGGTCGTTTATCAGATTCTAACTGCATGCTCCACCCTGTAAAACACAGACCTTGGTGCACTCCTAAGTGTTTTCATAGCCTGCCAATTAAACGGCTTCTAATTTGGAAGCTAATATTCACTGTTTTATTACCCCTTGACTGACAGTGTGCAAAATAATTAAAACATTCTGTGTGTGATTTCAAGGCTGATGACACCCTTGGAAGCAATAACAAAAACATCGCTTGTGTGATATTTTGAGATTTCAGTCCTAGGATTATTTTTGTTGACATATAAAGACCATAATTCACAACACACTTTCATACAATGTGCGTAATCATTTAGCGATTATCTTTGTTAAAGTCTGATACCTTCTTTTTGAGATTTTGGATAATTTCACCCCCTGCTTTATTGAAACAATGAGAACAAGCCACATTTATATTGAGATTTTAATTGGGTAAAATGTCTCAAGGCATTCCAGTTTTAAACAAAAATTGACATCTAGCTATATTCAGAGATTTTAGAGCAGATAACCAGAAACCTGACCAAAAAGACAGCTCTGAAGGAGCATCTTAAAGGAGGAAGATGAAGTCAAGGGATGAAAAGATTTAAAGAGTAAAATTTCAGAGCCTAAGACATCAATAATGGAAGGCTCTGCCACCAATGTTGGAGTGATTAAATAAATCAAGAGGTGTTAGAGAACAAGAGAGATCCCAGAAGATTTTCAGGCTGGACGACATTGCAGAGATGAAGAGGGGTGAGGCTGTGGAAGGACTTGAATGCAGGGATGAGAATTTGACATCAGGGCATTTGTTTCTTATTCAGGAGCCAACGTGGATCAGTGGGCACAGAAACACAGCCCAGACCTTTCGTCTGTGTGCGAGAGAGAGAGAGTTTGTCAGTGTGAGTGTGTGCATGTGCATAACTTTATTAAAATTGAGGAATTTAATAGGGTCAATGAACATGGTTACACAATGCACAAGTCTGTGCTGAAGGAGGTGCAGAATCTGATCTCTTATTATGATATTTCCTAAACACAGTGATATTTCTTTGTGGTGGTGGCTTCACCTTAAAGGGGCTCCATCAGCTTCCTGCAGGAAAACGGTATCTGGTATACCTCATTCCTTGATCTAAATGGAATGAGGGCTCGCGGTCACACGATGCCTACCTTTTGAACAGAAAGATGCTGCAAACAATTTGTGAAATGAAGAATCTGATTTAGGTGAGAAGAGAGTTCCAGTAGAAGGGGAATCTCAAACGTGGGAACATAATTACAGAGAACTGTAATTTAGAACTGAGATGTGAAGTAATTCCAGTTAGCGAATGTCCAGAATTCTCTACCCCAGAGAGGTGCGGAGGCTAGATTAATGAAAGTATTAAAGGAGCAGGGTAGATAGATTTTTGATCTATTGGGGAATTGAGGGCTATCAGGAAAAAGCACAAAATTGGAGTTGAGATCTGGGCCAGATTAGCAATGATCTTGTTGAGTGGTGGGCCAGGTTTGAGGAGCTGAACGGCCTCCTCTTACTCCTATTTATTATGTTCTTGGAGAAAGTGAGGACTCCAGATGCTGGATTTCAGAGTCGAGAGCATCTTACAGGCATGGGTGGCACAATGGTTAGTGCTGCTGCCTCACAGCCCAAGGGACCCAGGTTTGATTCCACACTTGAGTGATTGTCTGTGTAGAGTTTGCACATTCTTCCCTGTGTCCGTGTCTGTGTCTCCACTGGGTGTTTGAGTTTCCTACCACTGTCCAAAAATATGCAGGTTCGTTGGATTGGACATGGCTTTATCAGAAACTTGCACAAATCTTGGTTGTTTATATTTTGTATATAGTTCCTCTTCAATGAACTCTCAATGAAGGGCTTATGTCCAAAACGTCGATTCTCCTTCTTCTCGGATGCTGCCTGACCTGCTGTGCTTTTCCAGTAAAATACTCTTGACTCTTTATCATGTTCTTGGAGAAAGTGAGGACTGCAGATACTGAAGATCAGAGCTGAAAAATGTGTTGCTGGCAAAGCGCAGCAGGTCAGGCAGCATCCAAGGAGCAGGAGAATCGACGTTTCGGGCATAATGATGTTTCTTCACTGTTATTGGGTCAAAATTCCCTCCGTAATGGCATTGCCGTCCCACCCCCAGCAGGTGGATTGCAACAAGTCAAGAAGACAGCTCACCATCATCTTCTCAGGCAGTTGGTGACGGGCAGTAACAGCTGGCCCAGCTCACATCTCACAAATGAATAACAAGAAATGCACAACCTTCTGAATTGTGAGTCTGGTGGCACTACCAATAAAGAGAATGCTGGAGAAACAGTATAGGTCTGGGCAGCATCTGTGGAAAGAGGAACAGAGTTAATGTTTTGAGTCTGATATAACTCTTCTTCAAAACTGAACATTAACTCTATTTCACTCGCAACAGATGCTGCCATGACCTGCTGAGTCCCTCCATTCTCCAGTGTTTCACTGGCTTTCTCTGTGCTTGTTTCAAATCATAGAATCCCTGCAGAGTGGAAGCAGGCCAGTCGGCCCATCGAGTCCACACTGGTCCTCCGAAAAGCATCTCACCAAGACCCCATCTGCATAACCCTGCATTTCCCAGGGTGGATCCTCTTAAACTGCACATCCCTGGACACTATATGCAATTTAGCATGATCAATCCACATCATTGGACTGCTACTACCATGCTACCATCCCAAAAATGTATCAATATATTTTTCATTTCCTGATTGGAAGATCCTGGCTGGTCAGTCAGCTCCCAGGAGAAAAATTGTGGAACTTAACCCTTCCGCTTGTTCCCGGGCCCCTTATGCCACCCAGCCATGGAATCCTTAATAGCTTCTGTCAAGTACCTTTGCAATGTGCTTTGAGTCCTGCAGAATAGAACAGGATTGTCCAGCACAGAGGAAGTCTGAGCCAATTTTTTGCAAGTGCAGTTCAGTCAGTTCTATCATCAGCTATATCCCTGTAATCCACCCTTTCCCTTTTTCTTGAAGCATTCGTTCAATTTCCTTTTGAATGTTAATTTGAATCAATATATCAATATCAACATCAGGGAGGGAGTGCATTCCAAACCTTGACCACTTCTGTATCAACATTTTTCCTCATGTTATTTCTGATTCTTTTGCCAATCACCTTATGCTATTAATTTCGGGTCATCTGATTATTGCCACATCAGCCATTTGGAATAGATTTAGGTTGAATAAATAGAAACTTTCATAACTGTATACACCGCGATTAAATCTCCTCAGAATTCTTAGCTGAAAGGAGGATAACCCCAAATTCTCTGTTACGCCAAATCTCTTCTGAAATCACTACAATGCATGACATCCTTTGGTACCCAGAATTTGAACCATGGTCACAGCAGGGTTAAATCAGTTTATATAAAATTATTTGCTTTTGTCCTCTGTACTTCTCTTTATGAAGACCTTTGAAAGTATAGCTTTCAAATTAATATATCTTACAGCCATGGGTGGCTCCCTCACAGTCCAAGGGACCCAGGTTTGATTCCACACTTGGGTGACTGTCTGTGTGGAGTTTGCACATTCTCCCCGTGTCTGCGTGGGTTTCCACTGGGTGCTCCAGTTTTCTACCACAGTCCAAAAATGTGCAGGTTTGGTGGATTGGCCATGGCTTTATCAGAAAATTGCACAAATCTTGGTTGTTTGTATTTTGTAAATGGTTCCTCTTCAATGTACCTATGTCCAAAGTACTTTTGATAAGTCTTGTTTAAGAGTTACTGGAATGGTACCTTATATTTCCAGGTACTGTGTTTTAATTCTCACTAACCCATTCATTGGGTGACGCAGTCATGTTATAACAATTGCTCTGTATGTAAGTTCACATATACAGTATCTGGACTCTCACAGACGTAGAATTCATCAATATCCTCAGTAATCAACATTCCATTAAAGACAAAGCCACAACACAGAATGAAAATATTAATTTATTGGATAGCAAAATATTTACATCGGAATAAGATAATGATCATAGGTTAGCAACAAACATTTTTCGAAAACTAACAGGAAACTGTTGTCCACACAAAACATCACCCAAAACACATCTTGGTAGACTAATGATATCATTACACATGAGTACATCCATTATACATGCACAAAGCTCGAACATTTTAAACAAGCACTTACTACCCTTTATCTTGCATCTCAGACCTTAATAGAGTCATAGGGATTTGGAGCACAGAAACAGACCCTTTGTTTCAACTCGTCCATGATGACCAGATATCCTAACCTAATCCAATCCTATTTGCCAAAACTTGGCCTATATCCCTCTAAACCTTTCTTATTCATATATACATCCAGAAACATTTTAAATGTTGCAATTGTACCAGCCTCCACCACTTCCTCTGGCAGCTCATTCCATACACACCTCCCTGTGTGTGAAAAGGTTGCTCATTAGGTCCCTTTTAAATTTTTCCCCTCTCACCCTAAACTTATGCCCTCCAGTTCTAGACTCTCCCACCCCAGGGAAAATACCTTGTGTATTTACCCTATCCATGCCCCTCATGATTTTATAAACCTCCATAAGGTCACCCTCCTCAGCCTCCGACGCTCCAGGGAAAACAGCCCAAGCCTGTTCAGCCTCTTCCTTTAGCTCAAATCCTCCAACCCTGTCAACATCCTTGTACATTTTTTCTGAACCCTTTCAAGTTTCACAATATCCTTCCAATAGGAGGGAGAACAGGATTGCATAAAATTCCAAAAATGGCCTCACCAATGTCCTGTACAGCCGCAACATGACCTCCCAACTCCTGTACTCAGTGCTCTGACCAATAAAGGAAAGCATACCAAATGTCTTCTTCACTATCCTATCTACATGAGACTTTACTTTCAAGGAACTATGAATCTGCTCTCCAAGGTCTCTTTGTTCAGCAAGACTCCCTAGGTCCTTACCTTTAAGCATATAAGTCCTCCCCTGATTTGCCTTTCCAAAATGCATTACCTCACAATTATCTAAATTAAACTCCAGCTCCCACTTTTCAGCCCATTGGCCCATCTGATCAAGATCCCATTGTACTCTGAGGTAACCTTCTTCGCTGTCCACTACACCTCCAATTTTGGTTTGATCTGCAAACTTACTAACTGTACCTCTTATGCTCACATCTAAATCATTTATATAAATGACGAAGAGCAGTGGACCCAGCATCGATCCTTGTGGCACTCCACTGGTCACAGGCCGCCAGTCGGAAAAATAACCCTCCACCACCACCCTCGGTCTTTTGCTTTCGAACCAGTTCTGTATCCAAATGGCTAGTTCTCCCTGTATTCCATGAGATCTAACCTTGCTAATCAGTCTCCCATGGGGAACCTTGTCGAACGCCTTGCTGAAGTCCATATAGATCACGTCCACTGCTCTGCCCTCATCAATCGTCTTTGCTTCTTCTTCAAAAAACTCAATCAAGTTTGTGAGACATGATTTGCCATGCACAAAGCCATGTTGACTATCCCTAATCAGTCCTTGCCTTTCCAAATACATGTAAATCCTGTCTCTCAGGATTCCCAACAACTTGCCCACCACCAATGTCAGGCTCACTGGTCTATAGTTCCCTGGCTTGTCCTTACCACCTTTCTTAAATAATAGTACCACATTAGCCAACCTCCAGTCTTCCGGCACCTATCGATGATGCAAATATTATAGCAAAGTGCCTCATAGTCACTTCCCTAGCTTCCCACAGAGTTCTAGGGTACGCCTGTTCAGGTCCTGGGGTTTATCCACTTTTATGAGTTTTAAGACATTCAGCGTCTCCTGTTCTGTAATTTGGATATTTTTCAAGATGTCACCATCTATTTCCTTACATTCTATATCTTCCATGTCATTCTCCACAGTAAACATTGATGCAAAATACTCATTTAGTATCTCCCCCATCTCCTGGGGCTGTAGACATAGGCTGCCTCGCTGCTCTTTCAGCAAGGCCCTATTCTCTTCCTAGTCACCCTTTTGTCTTTAATGTATTTATAGACCCTCTTTGAATTCTCCTTAACTCTATTTGCCAAAGCTCTCTTATGACTCCATTTTGCCCTCATGATTTCCCTCTTAAGTATACTCCTACTGCCTTTATACTTTTCTAAGGATTCACTCGATCTCTGCTGTCTGTACCTGACATATGCTTCCTTCATTTTCTTATCCAAAACCTCAAATCCTCCAGTCATCCAGCATTCCCTACACCTACCAGCCTTGCCTTTCACCCTGACAGGAATATATTGTCTCTGGACTCTCGAATTCTCATTTTTGAAGGCTTCCCATCTTCCAGCCGTCCCTTTACCTGCGAACATCTGCCCCCAATCAGTTTTTGAAAGTTCTTGCCTAATACCGTCAAAATTGGCCTTTCTCCAATTTAGAACTTCAACTTTTAGATCCAGTCTATCCTTTTCCATCACTATTTTAAAACTAATAGAATTATGGTCACTGGCCCCAAAGTGCTCCCCCACTGACCTGCCTTATTTCCCAAGAGTAGGTCAAGTTTTGCATCTTCTCTAGTAGGTACATCCACATACTGAATCAGAAAATTTTCTTATACACATTTAACAAATCCCACTCCATCTAAACCCTTCACACTATGGCAGTCCCAGTCTATGTTTGGAAAGTTAAAATCCCCTACCATAATCACCCTAATATTCTTACAGATAATTTGAGATCGCCTTACAAATTCGTTTCTCAATTTCCAGCTAACTATTGAGGAGTCTGTAATACAATGACAATGATTATCCCTTTCTTATTTGTCAGTGCCACCCAACTAACTTACCTCGATGTATTCACAAGAATATCCTCCTTGAGTACATCTCAAAATTCTCCAGAATCTTGTATATAAACAAAGGAAATAGTAAGCAGAAGTAGGCCATTCAGCCCCTCTGCCATCTCTGCCATTCCATATCATGGCTGATCATCCACCTCAATGCCATTTTTCTGTGCTATCCCAAACTATCAACATATTTGGTGACTGAGCTCCCACAGCTCTCCAGGACAGTGAGTTCCAAACACTTAGTTCAGGTGAATGAGTGAAGAAACCCCTCCTCATGTCAGATCTAAATGTTTTGCACCATATTCTTGCATATTTTGCACCATGTGACCCCTACTGTAGACAATCACCCTCAACCATGAGGAACATCCTCTCTCCAATCCCAGCCTAGCCCTTTCAGAATTTTGTAAATCTCAACAGAATCACCTGTCATTATTCAAATCTCTGGAGAATACAGATCAAATCTCTACCCAACAGGCTGTCGTGGCATTGCATGAATTGGTCTGGAGAATGTGTTTCCTTGAAGATTCAGCAAGAATAATTTGGAAGCTTTGAGATAAGAGGATGGATAGATAGAGGAAGTTAAAAAAAAGATGTCAATGTGGTGTTCACTTTAATTCACCGTCCAGTGACCTGCACCTGACAGTGGTTAAGAATATGACCAGAAATGACCACAATCACACTGCGGGGTTCAAAATGGACATTTGCAGGACTCTCGGTCTCTGAGAAATGCAGGTTTGTGGTCAGTAAGGATGTAAGAGGGGAGTTGTCAGCAGTCCAAACAATCACCTCTACAGGGGAGGCAAGGGAAGTGGTACAACAGTGAGAGAGAGAGAGCTGGACAGAGGCAGACCTGATACATACTCTGTCAATCAGTGATTATTATGTACACCAAATTTTGCTCAGTCATATTCTTCAGTTAAACTTCAACAAGGCCAAGTGCTGAAAAATGGGATCAGAATAGTGCTGAAGAAGGGTCACTGGACCCAGAATGTGAATTGAATTGAATTGAATTTATTGTCACATTTACTGAGGCACAGTGAAAAGTTTTGTCTTGCTAGCAATATAGGCAGATCACAGAGTTAAGTAGCATAGATAAGATAAATAAGAAGTAAACAGCAGCAAAAACAAAAACACAGGTACAGACGAATTCTAAGAGTTTGTGAGTCCATTTAGTGTTCTAACAATTGTAGGGTAGAAGCTGTTTCAAAACCAGTTGGTGCATGTGTTCAGTCTTCTGTACCTTCTCCCCAATGGTAGAGGTTGTAGGAAAACATTGCCAGGGTGGGATGGATCGTTGAGAATGCTGGCAGCCTTTCCTTGACAGCGGGCCTGGTAGGTGGATTCCATAGATGGGAAGTTGGCCTTTGTGATTGTCGGGGCCAAGTTCACCACTCTCTGTAACCGTCTCCAATCTTGAATGGTACAGTTGCCATGCCAGGTAGTGATGCATCCAGACAGAATGCTCTCGATGGCATACTTATAAAAATTGGCAAGGGTATTCGCCATCATGCCAAATATCCTCAGCTACCTGAGGAAGAAGAGACGTTTTTGGGCCTTTGTAACGAGTGCGTCCACATGAAGAGTCCAAGAAGCTTGTTATGGATGACCACTCCCAGGAGCTTGACACTCTCCACTCGTTCCACTCTGTGCTGTTAATGGGGGGGAAGGGGCATGAGTAACATCCTGCCGAAAGTAAATAATGAATTCCTTGGTTTTGCTGGCATTGAAAGCTAGGTTGTTCTCAGTGCACCATTCTTCCAGGTCTTCCACCTCCCGTCTGTGGTCTGTTTTAGGGCCATCTGAGATTTGACCAACTATGGCGGTGTCATCAGCGAACTTGTAAATGGCATTAATCTGGTATTTGGCAACACAGTCATGGGTATGCAGTGAGTAACAGTAGGGGGCTGAGTACACATTCTTGAGGGGCTCCAGTGTTGAGTGTTAGTGACGGTGAAATATTGTCCCCAGTCTTCACTGATTGTGGCCTGTGGGTCAAAAAACTGTGGATTCAGTTGCAGAGAGTGGGGCTTAGTCCGAGATCACGAAGTTTAATAATCAGTCTCGAGGGGAGACTGTTAGCCCTCTCTTCTCTCCACAGATGCTGCTAATCCTGCTGATGTTTTCCAGCAACTTTGGTTTTTGATTCAGATTTCTAGCATCTGCAGTTCTTTCTTCCTTTATTTAGAACAGTCAGGTGGTGTACTGTTTCTGACCAGTGCAGACTTGATGGGCTGATGGGTCTTTTTTCAGTGCTGTAGAACTCTATTACAGATTACATTGCAGGAAGTAGAATTGTTGGCCAGTTCTGATTGAGCGTCTGGCCAGTCACTGGCACTGTCTGACAAATGACCTTTGTTACAGGCGAAGCAAAGATCTTTTCATTTTTAAAGGTGGCATGTCTTTAAAGAGATATTTCCCAGACTATCCTTCACAATGCGATGTAGGAAATTACAGAATGGCCAAAATGCTTCATGCCATTGTTACAATGATAAAGAATTATGTAGGGTATACAGGTTTACAAGGATAGGGTGGGGGGAGTGTTTCTGGGTGGGATGGTGTTTGAAGGGCTGGTGTGCACTCAATGGGCCAAATGGCCTGTTTCTGCACAGTAGCAATTCCATGATACAGCAAAGAGATGGACAACGTAGCCAATGAAATGGCTTATGCACTGTAGTCACTGTTGTAATGTCAATATATGGCAACCAATTTACAGCCAGCAAGATCCCAGTATTGGTGAGGACACCAGGGCTAACTCCCCTGATCTCTTAAGAAAGTATCGTTTTGCAACAATCTGAGGCCAAGTTGACCCCCCTGAGGTGAACATCCCACTGAAAGGTGACACCTGAAACACTGTGGCTCTTCCTCAGTGGTGCGGTGAGGTACAAAGAACAAAGAAACTTACAGCCCAGGAACAGGCCCTTCAGCCCTCCAAGCCTGAGCTGATCCAAATCCACTGCCTAAACCTGTTACCCAATTCCTAAGCATCTGTATCCCTCTGCTCCCCACCTACTCATGCATCTGTCCAGACGCACGTTAAATTAATCTACCTGCCTGCCTCTACTACCTCTGCTGGCAACACATTCCAGGCACCTACCACCCTCTGTATCAAGTACATGCCACGTGTATCCCCCTTAAACTTTTCATCCCTCACCTTGAACACGTGGCCTCTCATTATTGAAATTCCTCACCCTGAGAAAAAACTTATCTCTATCCACCCTGTCTGTACCCTTCATGATTTTGTAGACTTCAACCAGGTCCCCCCCCCATCTCCCTTTTTCTAATGAAAACAATCATAACCTACTCGACCTCTTTTCACAGCTAGCACCTTCCATACCAGGCAACGTCCTCTTAAACCTTCTCTGCACCCTTTTCAAAGCATCCACATCCTTTTGGTAATGTGATAACCAAAACTGTACACAGTATTCTAAATGCGGCCGAACCAAAGTCTTGTACAATTTTAACGTGATCTGTGTCAACCCGGGATCTGTGCACAGTCTCTGGAGTGGGGTTTGAACTGCCCCCTTCTGAGATGCGTACTTTGCTCGCTGGGCCAGGGATGATGCATGAATCACCTTCTTGACTTCTGAATTGAAATGCCCTGAGCGCGAGTGCATTGGGGCTACCTCTAATCCCAGCGCCTTAACGAATTGTTTCCCTTCCTCAGCAAATGCCTGCCACCAGACTTGGCTGAATTACTGTCATCTTAATTATATTTATTTTCACGAAAAAAAAAACCGAGCTTGATAGCTGAAGGAGATGAAGGAGGATGTTATGCAAATCAGATGTGATAGTTATTATGATGAACGCAATCTCTGTGAGCGCAAAAACAGAGCCAAATCATTTGAAAGCTATTCCCATGCTGCCTCTGTTGGGGACTTCTGACCTTTAGTGGGCTGGTAAATGTGTGTTATTTACATTGCTGAGAGAAAAGATGCTATATGCTATCCAGAGAAATATACCACTGGGATGTTCCCAGAATCTTGAATATTAGATGAGCAATTTAATGTGTTATGCTGCAGAGATCGACTCTGAGACTGCAGAGTCCCCTTTGTTTTGTTCTACATAGAAGCATATCTTATGTATGATTAAGTTTGATATATACCTGTGTACCTTGTTACCCTGTTTTCCATTTGCCTCAACAAAGTCAGCACCGGCAATCCCTCCTCCACATTGTCGAACAGCTTTGGGGTGGCATGGTGGCTCAGTGGTTAGCACTGTGCTGTCTCACAGTGCTATTGATCTGGGTTTGGATTCCAGCCTCAGGCAACTGTCTGTGTGGAGTTTGCACGTTGTCCCCGTGTTGCTTGGGGTTTCGTCCCACAGCCCAAAAATGTGCAGATTAGATGGAGTGACCTTGCGAAATTGCCCCTGGTGTACAGGGCTGTGCAGGATAGGAGGATTAGTCATGGGAAATGCAAGGTTACAAGGGTAGGGTAGGGGTCTGGGTGGGATGTTCTTTCTAGAGTCAGTGTGGACTCAATGGGCTGAGTCCACATGTAGGGATTTAGTGAACTTAGGTACTTTGCAGCTAAACCATAAAAATGCATACAAATGTTAAATTAAAAAAGGCTTTGATGAAGCAAACACAGAGGGGCACATGTTCCCTCCAGATATCGTCAATGTCAGACAGTCACCAGGAGATCTAATAGAAACTCTTTTGCCCAGACATTGGGGAGCATGTGGAACTTGCCCTAAATTCTATGTGGTCCAGGCAAATTATATTGTCGCACCGCACCCCAGAGGAGGCTAGATGAACTCACCCAGCATAGGGATTATGCCAGTGGAGTTAGACAAAGAAAGCTGGAAGGTGATTCATGTGCAATGTTGGACCAAATGGCCTGTTTCTGTGCAATTCTATACAATGTTCTTGTATTCAATGAGGAATGAACTCTTATTTTCTCTTGTAATTTCAACAATGAGATTCTGTCCTAAATTACGTTCAAGACGTCAACTTTTCTTACAATAAATTTGGCAATTTTTGCAAAATTCTTCTTTTAAATATCTATTCTGCAAAGAACAGGCTCTTTTCTGACTATTTCTGAGCCATTCTCTGTGATCACTTTAAAAGTCAAAATGTGGAGATGCCGGTGTTGGGTTGGGGTGGGCAAAGTCAGAAGTCACATGACACCAGGTTATAGTCTAACTGGTTTATTTAAAAACAGAAACTTTTGGAGCGTTGCTCCTTCATCAAGCAAAGGTACTATATAGCTGCAATGCGACTTGCTAATATTTATACTCTGTGCCCTGATCAATGTCTTCTTGACCACCTTATCCACTTGTGCAGCCACCTTCATGGAACTATGAACCAATATGCCCAGATGTCTCTGTACATTTATGTGACTCATGGCTCTGCCATTCATTGTATTCTTCCCCTCCACATTCAATCTCCTAAGGTACAACACCTTGCTTTTGTCCAGGTTAAATTCCATCCGTAAAAATGTTCTTCTTCACATCCCCTAGAAGCTCTCTGCCCATTACCTTAAATCTATACCATGGTCATTGATTGCTCCAACAAGAGAAAACTTTCACCCTGTCTAATCTATCTTATCTATTGCGAGGTTACAAGAAGGTAGGAATGCCGAACTTGCTGTTAATATTACACTAGACAGCTTTCGTAGTTTTGATGCAGAGCCACGTTCTAGATCACATGGGGCTAAGGGCTATGTCAACTGTGGTAATTAGCTTTAATTGAAAGTAAAGTTAAGTAAATTTGAAAGAGGTTCACAAAATTATGAGAGGCATGGACAGAATGAAGTTTTGGAATCTTTTTCCCTGAGTAGAAATGTCAATTAGTAGGGGACATAGGTTTTATGTAAAAAAGGGGGTAAGTTTAAAGGAGATGTGAGAGGTAAGTTATTTTACAGAGGATGGTAAGTGCCTGGAATGTGCTGCCAGAAGAGATGGTGAAGCAGATACAATAGCAATGTTACACATCTTGACAGACGTATGAATAGACAGGGAATAGAGGGATACGGATTGCATAGAGACAACGTTTTTAGTTTAGACAGGTGTCATAGATTGGTGCAGGTTTCGTGAGGCAAAGGGCCTATTCCTTTACTGTACTGTTATTTGTTCTTTGTTGAGTCAACTCATCCTCTGAGCAGGGTTAATGCCTTTTCTGTTTGCCATTGAGATGAAGGCTGGCGTTTGGAGCCAGACGCATGGACAATAATGTGAAGGGTAAGTACATGTAGCTCTGCGATTGGTCTGAAAGGTGCCTGTCTGATCCAACAGGAGCACGTGATTGGGCACATGCCTGACCCTTTATATCCCTGAGTACCTGTTGGAAAACTGATTCCCAGGGCCTGTGTGCAGTCGTCCTCCCCAGCGCCTGTACATCTCATTTTGTGATGGGCAACCAGAATTTAATGAAATTAGGGTTTGGTTGGGGTATTGTGATGTCACGGCATTAATTAAAAATAAAAGAACAAAGAAAGATGGACATTTTTATAAAGACCTTCCTGGACATGATCATGGACTAAAGCCAACCACAGGGTTGCAGTCTATGACTAAGATCGCAAATACCAAAAACATACTATGGATGTTGAAAATCTGAAATAAAAACAGTTCATGCTGGAGAAACTAGGCAGATCTGGCAGGAGAGAGAAACTGAATTTCAAAGAAAAGTCATATCAAAGAACAAAGAACAAAGAATTTTTACAGCCCAGGAACAGGCCCTTCGGCCCTCCAAGCCTGAGCTGATCCAAATATACTGTCGAAACCTGTCGGTCAATTCCTAAGCATCTGTATCCCTCTGCTCCCTACCTACTCCTGCATTTATCCAGACGCATCTTAAATGAATCTACCGTGCCTGCCTCGACTACCTCTGCTGGCCACGCGTTTCAAACGCCCACCACCCTTTGTGTGAAGTAATTGCCGCATGTATCCCCCTTAAACTTTCCACCTCTCACTTTGAAAGCATGACCTCTCGTTATTGAATCCTTCACCCTGGGAAAAAAGCTTGTCTCTATACGCCCTATCTAAACCCTTAATGATTTTGTAAACCTCAATCAGATCCCCCATCAATCTCCTTTTTTCTAGTGAAAATAAACCTAACCTACTCAACCTCTCTTCAAAGCTAGCTTCTTCCATGCCAGGCAACATCCTCGTAAACTTTTTCTGCACCCTCTCCAAAGCATCCACATCCTCTTGGTAATGTGGCAACCAGAACTGTACACAGTATTCTAAATGCGGCCGAACCAATGTCTTGTACAATTTTAACATGACTTGCCAGCTCTTATACTCAATACCCTGTCCGATGAAGGCAAGCATACTATACACCTTCTTGACCACTCTATCCACCTGTGCAGCAACCTTCAGGGTACAATGGACCTGCACTCCCAGATCTCTCTGCCCATCAACTTTTCCCAAGGCTCTTCCATTCATTGTACAATTAGACTTGCCTAAATGCATCACCTCACATTTGTCGGGATTGAAAGCTATCTGCCACTTTTCTGCCCAACTCTCCAGTCTATCTATATCCTCCTGTATTCTCTGACACTTATGCTTTCTGCCACTTCACCAATCTTTGCATCATCTACAAACTTGCTGATCATACCAACAGTGCCCCTCTTCTAGATCATTTATGTATATTATGAACAACAGTGGCCCCAATACTGACCCCTGTGGAACACCACTGGTCACCTTTCTCCATTTCGAGAAACTCTCTTCAACTACTACTCTCTGTCTCCTGTTGCTCAACCAGTTCTTTTTCCACCGAGCTAGAACACCCTGCACACCATGTGACTTCACTTTCTCTATTAGTCTACCATGGGGAACCTTATCAAATGCCTTACTAAAGTCTATGTAAATGACATCAACAGTCCTTCCTCCATCTAACAACTTGGTTACTTCCTCGAAGAATTCTATCAAGTTAGTAAGGCAAATCTCCCCCGCACAAAACCATATTGCCCATCACCGATAGGATTTTTTTATATTTGGAAAAGAATGAGCTTATCTCTCAGTACCCTCTCCAGCAACTTCCCCACCACCGATGTCAGGCTCACTGATCTGTAGTTACCTGGAATATCCCTATTACCCTTCTTGTACAGGGGGACAACATGAGCAACCTTCCAGTCCTCCGGCACCTCACCTGTATTTAAGGATGCCACAAAAATATCTGTCAGGGCCCCAGCTATTTCCTCTCTAGCCTCCCTCAGCAACCTGGGATAGATCCCATCCGGTCCTGGAGATTTGTCCACCTTAATAACCTCTAGCCTACCCAACACATCTTCCCTACTTATGCCAACGGGATCCAGACTAATCAAACTTCTATCTCTAATCTCAAGATTCATCATGTTCCTCTCCTCAGTGAACACTGATGCAAAGTAATCATTCAGAATCTCACCCATTCTCTCAGATTCAGCACACAGCCTTACTTTGTTATTTTTTAGTGGACCAATCCTTTCTCTAGTTACCCGCTTGCTTCTTATATAAGAATAAAAGGCTTTGGGATTTTCTTTAATTCTGCTAGCTAAAGCTATTTCATGGCTCGAAGGGCAGAATGGCCTACTCCTGCACCTATTGTCTATTGTCTACGACCCCTTTTAGCCCGCTTGATTCCTTCTTTAAGACTTGTCCTACTCTTCCGAAATTCATCCAGGGCCCGTTCTGTTCTTAGCTGCCTAGACCTTATGTACGCTTCCTTTCTCCTCTTGGCTAGTCGTACAATTTCTGCTGTCATCCACGGTTCACGAATCTTGCCCTTCCTATCCTTTGCCTTCAACGGGACATGCCTATCCTGCACTGCCGTTAATCTATCTTTGAAAGCCTCCCACATATCAAATGTGGACTTCTCTTCAAATAGCTGTGTCCAATCCACATTTCCAAGCTCCTGCCTAATTTTGATATAATTGGCCTTGGGGCCAGGCAGCATCCGAGGAGCAGGAGAATCAATGTTTCGGGCTTCATACAAATTCTACTCCATCCAGACCTCTGACGCTAAGTGAATCTCAGTCAGTGTTGGGAAAATTAAAATCTCCCATCACCACTACCCTATTGCCTCTACATCTGTTCATAATCTGTTTACCTATTTGTTCTTCTACCTCACGTTCCCTGTTGGGAGGTCTGTAATACAGCCCCAACAATGTAACTGCACCCTTCTTATTTCTCAGCTCACCCATAATGCCTCACTACCCAAGACCTCCATAGTGTGCTCCTTTAGCACAGCCATGATATCATCCCTGACCAGCAATGCAACTCCACCCGCCTTTTACTTCCCTCCCTGTCCTGTCTGAAGCGTCTATATCCTGGAACATTCAGTTGCCAATCTTCATGCCCTTCCTTCAACCAGGTCTCTGTGTTAGCAATAATGTCATACTCCCAGGTACCAATCCAAGCCCTAAGTCCATCTGCCTTACACACTATACTCTTGCATTAAAGTAGATGCATTTCAGGCCTCCAGTTCTTTTGCGCTCACCTGCTCTCTGCCTACTCTTCCCTTTATCAATGTTACCTTCACAATTCTTACAGTCTCCAGTCTCCACTTAGCTAGGTAAAAACAAGGACTGCAGATGCTGAAAACCAGAGTCTAGATCAGAGTGGTGTTGGAAAAGCACAGCAGGTCAGGCAGCATCTGAGGAGCAGGAAATTCAATGTTTCGGGCAAAAGCCCTTCATCAGGAATAGAGGCAGGGTGCCTGTAGAGTGGCATCTCTCCACCCTTCATGGAATTTTGCATCTATTCCTGATGAAGGGCTTTTGCCCGAAACGTCGATTTTCCTGCTCCTCAGATGCTGCCTGAACTGCTGTGCTTTTCCAGCACCACTCTAATCTAGTCTCCACCTCACTGCCTACTTATTTTCTCTTCTGGTTCCCATCCCCCTGCCACATTAGTTTAAAACCTCCCCAACAACAGTAGCAAAAACTCCCCCAAGGACATTGGTTCCAGTCTGGTTCAGACTTGAAGCATTGACTCTATTTCTCACTTTATATATTACCAGACCTGATGAGTTTCTCCAGCATTTTTATTCCATAAATTATATGGGGATTGGGGATTTTGTAGTCATGCATGTAGGAGACTGCCATCAAAGGTGAATTTTCTGGAAGGTGGCCTCCATGTGGCCAAGTCCAGCATTGATGAAGGACCTCATTTTTTGTGACTTTGTCCTGTCATTGAATTCAAAGGAAAATTCTCATACTGTGGTACTGTGCTAGCTTGGGTTGCCACAAGACCTGAAAATATCTCTGCCCAAAGCCAGAAAGTAGATTCGGCCTACAGTTGTCTCCATCATTGCATCTGGAAGGAACATGCCATTCAGCTGAAGGCTAAAGTCAAACCAAGCCATTGTCCTTAGGAATCTGCTGGATTACACAGTCTTTAGGCAACTATCAATGTTCTGGAAATCTTTCACCAAACACACATTGACTGCTGTGGCATCATAACCCAGTCAAATTGCATGTGATCAGCAAATATGATACACTTACCTTTGAGTTCGTATTTTAACCTCAGCATTCAATGAGAATAGAATATTAGAGATCATGATGGGTCCAACTCATCTGATTCTTACTGGCCTGACACTGCCCATCATTTTCACAAGATCATCTGGTCAGTCAGTGAGGCCCTCCCAATAGGCTTCATTGAAACTCAAAAATTGGGGACTGAAGATTTAGTTTAGGTCAGACTATATCTTAAGTCAGAATTGCAGCACTCAGTTACTCGATATTAATTATCCTACTGACCCTGGCAATTGCCTTATCTAGACAATACATTGAATATTGTAGAATTCATAGCATATATTCATCACTAATGATATTCTAATACATCGTACCTGATCAGCATAACTCTTCATTTCCTTTCTCTCTTGTGCTTATCTAGCTTTCTCCTAAATGCGATGGTGCTGTTCACCTCAAACATTACATGTTCCATGACCTCACTACTCTCTGGGGAAGCATGTTGCTCCTCAATCCCTCATTGAATTACTAATTAAGTTATATTCATGGCCCTTAGCAATGGACTGTCCGTAAATGGAAGTTTTCTTTTCTCCCCCTGACCTATCATGCCCATTCATAATTTTCAAGATCTCTGTTATCTTTTCAAAATAAAATCACCTAAACCGATTCAGTATTGCCAGGTTATTATGTTGATGTATACATTTCAGCTCTTAATGACTGTGTTGATTACCAGATAATATTAAAGCAATTGGTGCCTCACACTGCAGTCACGCCAACCTCTCAGTACCCTTACACTTGACCGCAAGCTTTCCACAGAGTTTATTGCACTGGAACTTGCTGGGATTAGACAGCAAATTTGACACAACGAACACACGTTGGTTTTGTAGGAACAGGGCATGATGTTGTACATCCCCTTAATCAACCAGATTAAGAAAATCCTCACTAAGCACTGCAGAGTCTGTACAAAGCACTGTACTAGTTAATATAATGCCAAATGATGTACAGCAGTCAAAATAGAGAGAAAGAAAGCTGGGGTCAAGAGGGACAGAGAGATAAAGTAGAAAGAAAGGTTTTAAATTCATTTAAGTTTCTAACACTGATTAAAATCTAAAAGAATGAGACTACACACTCATAAAGAGTTAGTTTCTAATGCTGAAGAGGTTAACGAGTTTTGAGAAGATTTGTAGCTCAGGTTGTGGTTCTGGATGTACGTTTGCTCACTGAGCTGGAAAGTTCATGTTCATGTTCAGACGTTTCATCACCATACTAGGTAACATCATCGGTGAAGCACTAGTGTTAGTGACCCGCTTTTGATTTATGTGTTTCTTTGGGTTGGTGACATCATTTCCTGGGGTGATGTCATTTCTTGAGGGTGATAAATGGAGTCCAAGACAATGTGTTTGTTGATAAAGGTGGCTGAAGAGGTTGTTTGACCAGAACTAAGCCATGTCTTGTTTTTAAGCATGTACTTGCACTGGTGGTTGGACAATCTCATAACCATTTCTGATGATTTGGTGGGTATTTGTTTGAACGGTGCAGCAGATTTATGCTTTATGACATATTTCACTGCTGAGTGTCTCAGAAGGTTAGAAGGAGCAAGACCTTCCTTGGCAATGGCAAGTTGCTTCTTTCTGTGGGAAATTGCTGTGCAGTTTATACTTCAGCCATTATGAACTCTGTACACATTGCTTTTAGTTCTCCAACAAAATCCAGCGCCTTATTTTTCCACAAAGGCTGAACTATGACTTTTTGATAATATCATGATTACACATAACCAATTTCGAGTAAATTATCACAGTGGGGTTTGTAACGTCTTGAGTCAAAAAATGATCTTTGCCCTACCCTCACTAATCCCAATGCTCTGGGCAGACTGATGTCCCTGCCACATCCTTGTATATTATTGTGACAGGCCTAATCTCTATCAGCCTTTATTCAATGACAGAAGGTCAATGTGCTTTCTACCAAGGTTAATATGATTTGATTAAAAAATCTTCATCTAATCTAATGTCAACATGGCTTCTGGGGAATGAGGGAGCATGATAAGCAAAATAAAACACAGAATGAACTTGATACCCAATGAAATATTGTCTTCATTAGTGAGGCCAGAAATTGTTTCTGCAACCACTGCATTATCTTCAAGCCTTACCTTTACTGCAGTCAATGCAACATAAAAAGTGCAGTATTAATACAGGAGACCTTTGAAATTTATTGCTTTTGTTTTATTTTCCGTTCTTCTTCCAGTTTCTGGGCTGAGACCCAAGAAAGGCATAGATCATAGAACATAGAGCATTACAGCGCAGTACAGGCCCTTCAGCCCTCGATGTTGCGTCGACCTGTTATACCAATCTGTTACACCGCCCTGTGGCCCAACATTTCAACTCCCCCTCCCACTCTGCTGAGGACATGGAGGTCCTGGGCCTCCTTCACCGCCACTCCCTCACCACCAGACGCCTGGAGGAAGAATGCCTCATCTTCCGCCTCGGAACACTTCAACCCCAGGGCATCAATGTGGACTTCAACAGTTTCCTCATTTCCCCATCCCCCACCTCACCCTAGTTCCAAACTTCCAGCTCAGCACTGTCCCCATGACTTGTCCGGACTTGTCCTACCTGCCTATCTCCTTTTCCACCTATCCACTCCACCCTCTCCTCCCTGACCTATCACCTTCATCCCCTCCCCCACTCACCCATTGTACTCTATGCTACTTTCTCCCCACCCTCACCCTCCTCTAGCTTATCTCTCCACGCTTCAGGCTCACTGCCTTTATTCCTGATGAAGGGCTTTTGCCCAAAACGTCGATTTCAAAGCTCCTTGGATGCTGCCTGAACTGCTGTGCTCTTCCAGCACCACTGATCCAGATACCAATCTGAAGCCCATCTAACCTAACTATCCCGTGAATGTCCATATGCTTGTCCAATGACGACTTAAATGTACTTAAAGTTGGCGAATCTATTACCGTTGCTGGCAAAGCATTCCATGCCCTTACTACTCTCTGAGTAAAGAAACTACCTCTGACATCTGTCCTATATCTATCACCCCTCAATTTAAAGCTATGCCCCCTTGTGGTTGCTGTCACCATACTTGGAAAAAGGCTCTCCCTGTCCACCCTATCTAACCCTCTAATTATCTTATATGTCACCTCTCAACCTTCTCTCTAACAAAAACAGCCTCAAGTCCCTCAGCCTTTCCTCGTGGTTCAGTGGTTAGCACTGCCTCCTCACAGCACCAGGGACCCGGGTTTGATTCCACCCTTGTGTGACTGTTTGTGTGGAGTTTGCACGTTCTTCCTGTATCTGCATGGGTTTCCATTGGGTGCTCTGGTCTCCTCCCATAATCCAAAGGTGTGCAGGTTAGGTGGATTGGCCATACTAAATTGCCCATTGTGTGAGGTGCATTAGTCAGGGGTAAATATAGGGGAGGGGAATGGGTCTGGGAGGGTTATTCTTTGGAGGGTTGTTGGGCCAAATGACCTGTTTCCATACTGTAGAGAATCTAATCTTAAAAGGAGGCTGATTGACAAGAACAGAAACAGTTATTGTGGCAGTTCATGACAAAATTGTTCTTGACTTTTTATCCTGGCGATTTATAAAATCATGAGGGGCATGGATAGGATGAATAGCCGAGGTCTTTTTCTAGGGTAAGGGAGTCTAACACTAAAGGGCATAGTTTTTATGGTGAGAGGGGAAAGATTAAAAAGGGATCTGAGAGGCAACTTTTTCATGCGGAGTGTGGTGTGTATATGGAATGAGCTGCCAGAGAAAGTAGTAGAGGCAGGTACAGATACAACATTTAAGAGACACTTGGACAGGTGCATGGATAGGAAAGGTTTAGAGGGATTTAGACCAAATGCATGAAAATGGGACTAGTTTAGTTTGGAAACCTTGTCGGTATGGATATGTTGGGTCGAGGGTCGGTTTCCATCCTCTATTGAGGAGGGGTTTGAATGCCAGATCAACAAAAATAAAGAACTCTAATCCCTTTTGAAGTTTAATGAGATTTAATGATTTGCCATGCTGCTAACATAGGGAGTGGAGTTGCTGAGAAATGTGTGGGATCTGTCTTGATTGCATTTGCTATTTGATGCACTCTCTTGTGTCTACGATCACAGTCTAGTACCCCATGTCTACAACACATTAATTCCATGTGTTAGCAGTAAATAGCACGTGTTGCAGATTGTATTAAACAAAAACAGAAATTGCTGGAGAAGCTTAGCAGGTCTGGCAACATCTGTGGAGAGAAAACAGAGTTAATGTTTCAGATCCTGCGATGGTCAGTGACTGAGTTTCTCCCGCAGTTTCTGTTTTTGTTTGTTTCAGATTTCCAGCATCCAGAGTTTGTTGTTTTATATACTTTTTCATCTTTGTTTTATATAATCGCAGATTGTATTATTATACTAATGTTGCATAGTATAAGTTTGCTCAAAACTGTGGAATCTTGTAACTTTATTCACTTAGTGCATGAGTTCTGGGGACTTACTATCTACTTTTGAAGCAAAAAATACTGGTCCCTAATGAGATTGTAGCATAGATTTAACTGTTGGGTCTGCATTGTCAGAGTTAACAGCAAGATCAGAATTTTCGAGGGGTTTTCCCTTGGTCCAGAGCAAGGCTACCATTTGTAGCATAGACAAACAGGAGGCTGGAAGAACACAGCAAGCCAGGTAGCATCAGGAGGTGGAAAAGCCAATGTTTTGGGTGTCATCCCTTCTTCTGGACCTGGAGAAAGTTTGGTACCTGAAACGTCAACTTCTCCGCCTTTTGATGCTGCCTGGCTTGCTGTGCTCTTCCAGCCTTCTGTTTGTCTACTTTGGATTCCAACATCTGCAGTTTTTTTGCCTTTTTTGCCCCTACCACTTGTGGTGGTCTTGCCCATATTTGAGCTGAGAGTATGATGTCAGTATAGCCCTGAAATTGAACGTAATAGTTGGTCTTAATGACTAATTTGCGCATTTTAGAACTAAACCTCCTGGAGTCTGTAGATCTGCTGCAATATTGCAAATTCTGGATTAATGCTGCTGGAAGAGTACAGCAGTTCAGGCAGCATTCCAGGAGCAGTAAAATCGACGTTTCGGGCAAAAGCCCTTCATCAGGAAAAGCCCTTCAATCCTGATGAAGGGCTTTTGCCCAAAACGTCGATTTTACTGCTCCTCGGATGCTGCCTGAACTGCTGTGCTCTTCCAGCAGCATTAATCCAGAATCTGGTTTCCAGCATCTGCAGTCATTGTTTTTACCCTGCAATATTGCAAAGCAGATTTGGAGCCACGATGCTTCAGAAAAGTTGTATTAACAATGACAGGTCTCACATCTTGAACTTGCAATTTTTCTCATGATTTATTTCCACTTGATCTGTGTAAATGCACGGCTGCAAGGACGGGAGATATTGGCTTTTTTCACAGCGCCTTTCATGACCTCATATGGTTGCAAAGTCAATGAACTACTATTCAAACGCATTCAATATTACCAACAGACAATGGGGCAGACAAGTCGGGCACAGTTTTAGTTATGTTCATTGAGGAATACTTAAGTCAGGGCACCAAGGCAGCTTGGTCAGCTATCTGGCATCATTCAATATACGTCCACCCATGAAAGCAAGCAATATCTCCCTTTTGGGCAATGAACCCTTAAGATGGCTCCTCAGGCACTGCAGCACTCTGCTGAAGAGTCACAATGGGCTCAAAATGTGAACTCTATTTCTGTCTCCATAGATGCTGCCCGACCTGCTGAGTTTCTCCAAAGTTGTCTGTATTTGTTACTGCAGCACACTCTCTGTACTGCATTGGTGCAGGGTTTGTTTTGTTCAGGGTGAAGACCTCTATATGGGCAGGATCCTGACCCTGTGCAGAGTCAGGAGCAATCACCAGACATTGGTATTTGTTGGATTAAGATCTGGGCTGTGCTCATAATTCAAACAAAGTTGGAGGCGAGTAACGTCATATTCACAGCTCAGCAGTCCATGATGGGAGCTGCCAATGTTAGTATGCGAGAAAGAGAGAGAGAGAGAGAGAGAAAGAGAGAGAGAGAACAAATACCTTGCCATGGAGAGATTCAGATTCACTGAAATATTTAATATAAGAAGAGCCAAAACTGCACGGTCCCACTTCCTGGCAAAGTAACCTCTCCATTGGAAAGCCAATGGGTAAGCGCCCCGAGCTCAATGAATTATCCACTTCCCATCGGGAACCGCCTGCTTTTACGGGTCATGTGTGGGACCCATCTGCCAACTGAACAGTTCAGTTGGTATAAGAGAAGGTCCCTTAACCCACCCCAGCTGATTGCCTACCTCTTTCCTGCTTTAGCTCCTGTCCTGTCCTGCCTTCCATCCCGTGTCTCTCCACTGGTCTCTGAAAGTCCTGAGGTGTCAGCCTGGATAAGGTTTTCAGAATTTTAGAGTGACATCTGAACCCAGAGCCTGCCATTCTCAAAGCTGATTGAGTTACTGTCTGAGACACAGCTCATATTTCAGCATTAGTATTTGTTCCAAGCCTCTTACCCATGCAGTGCCCTCTATTCTCTGCAGCTTTATAAATAGAAGAATATGGAATGAAACCTTTACAATGACTCATGCTTGATGGAATAAATTTATTTTTTAACTAGAACTTTTGCATAAAATTATCACCATTGTGTTTCAACAGTGACTGCAGAAATAGCAACCGACGGTTTCAGAAGCTGAGCAGATGGTACTCAATACTCTCTGATCACTTTTCACTTTAGCAACTTATGATAGGTCTTCGATCATTTGAAGGTGAGCAGCTCTTTATAACATCAGTGCACTGCTGTTCCCATGCAACTTGCATGGCCCAGATTTCCATCCCAATGACCAACTCATAACATCACTGTGGGCTGCAAAAGAGTCTTTGTAATAATGTCAAGATTAGAGTGGTGCTGGAAAAGCACAGCAGGTCAGGCAGCATCCAAGGAGCAGGAAAATTAATATTTCAGGCAAAAGCCCTTCATCAGGAATGACAGGCTCTTCTCATTCCTGATGAACAGCTTTTGCCCGAAATGTCGATTTTCCTGCTCCTCGGATGCTGCCTGACCTGCTGTGCTTTTCCAGCAACACTCTAACCTTGACTCTAAACTCCAGCATCTGCAGTACCCACTTTTGCCTGTCTCTGTAATAGACAGGATTGATGTCTCACCGAAGGTTTACTCATTCTGTGATCCATAGCACCATAAGACTGTCAGATATCGGAGCAGAAATTAGGCCATTTGGCCCATCAAGTCTGCTCTTCCATTCAGTCATGACTGATAGGTTTCTCAACCCCATTCTTCCACTTTTTCCCCATAATCCTTGATCCCCTTGACAATCAAGAACCTATCTACCTCTGTCTTAAATATACTCAATGACCTGGCCTCCACAGCCTTCTGTGGCAGTGAATTCCGCAGATTCCCCACCCTCTGGCTGATGCAGTTTCTCCTTATCTCCGTTCTAAAAGGTCTCCCCTTTACTCGAAGGCTGTGCCTTTGGGTCCTAGTCTCTCCTACCAATGGAAACATCTTCCCAATATCCACTCTGTCCAGGCCATTCAGTATTCTGTAAGGTTCTATTAGAACTTCCCTCATCCTTCTAAACTCCACCAGATATAGATGCAGAGTCCTTAAACGTTCCTCATTTGTTTTTATTCCTGGGACCATTCTCGTGAACCTCCTTTGGACCCGTTCTAGGGCCAATACATTCCCCCTGAGATATGGAGCCCAAAACTGCACACAGTACTCCAAATGTGGCCTGACTTGAGCCTTATAGATCCATATTG
Organism: Chiloscyllium plagiosum; assembly: GCF_037043375.1. Taxonomy (NCBI): domain Eukaryota; kingdom Metazoa; phylum Chordata; class Chondrichthyes; order Orectolobiformes; family Hemiscylliidae; genus Chiloscyllium; species Chiloscyllium plagiosum. Next base: position 10,184,941 of record NW_028270167.1, read on the forward strand.
GCACAAATATTGGTGCACACACATGCACATTTTTTATCAAAAATATACTTAATTATAGACGTACTCAGATGCCAGGATTTACCCATAGCCTTGCTGTGGTTCTAACAATAACCATAATATTGGTCTGATTAGTTTTTATGAATACCAAGCTCACAACTCTATCTCTATTTATCTATTTACTCTCTCTTCTACCCTTTTCTTTCTCTATCACCCTCCTCTCTATACTCCACCTCATTCCTTTACTGTCTTACACTTCCTCTGTATTCTAGATAGGTGTTTGACAAGGTAGAAATTGGAATGTGTTGACCAATTATTTTGAAGAGTTCCTCTGGTGAATTGGAAGCATCCCATATTTAATGGTTGTGAAGGATGGATAGCAACTGATATAGATGTCCATTCAAAATGAAGTTGAGTTAAATTAGATGTGTTATGTACTAACTTGTCATACACACACCCAAATAAAGTCTTGTGTTTTCTGTAAATTTGGCAAGATCAATGCAAGACCCAATTTGTTCCATATTTCCATTTGGGTAAAGAAACAGACCTCTTTTGATCATTAGCAGTGTACTACTGAGGCCGAATAAGGCTCTGGTTGGACCACGTTTGGAGTGCATTGAGCAGTTTTGGGCCCTGTTTCAAAGGAAGAATGTGTTGGCATTGGAGCGAATCCATAGGAGGTTTACAAGAATGATCCTGGGGTTGAAGAGCTTGATATTTGAGGAGTGGTTGAGGATACTGGGTCTTACTTGGGGTTTAGAAGGATCGGGACAATCTCATTAAAATTTACAAAATACTGAGAGGCCTGGATAGAGTGGATGTGGAGAAGTTGTTTCTACTAGTAGGACAGACTAGCACCTAAGGGCACAGCCTCAGAATGAAGGGGCAACCCTTTAGAATTGAAATGAGAAGGAATTTCTTCAGCCAGAGTGTGGTGACTCTGTGGAACTCTTGCTGCAGAGGGCTGTGCAGGCCAAATCATTTGAGTGTATTTATGAAAGAGATAGACATAAATTCTTGATTGTTAAAATGATCAAAGGTTATGGGGAGAAGGAAGGAGAATGAGGTTGAGAAACATATCAGCCATGAGCAAATGGCGGAGTAGACTCGATGGACCAAGTGACCTAATTATGCTCCTATATCTTATGGTCTTATCATCTGTGGCTGTGGTCAGCACCAATAATTGCTGGTAAATCTGATGGAGCTTTTGGTGTTAGCTATATTTTCCAATATTCTAATAGGAAAGGAGGGGTCAGTGTCAGTACACTAGACTTTGTCCATTGAACAAGCAGGTTAGTATGCTGTTTCTTGTTTTTGTCCACGTAATCAAAATATTGATGAGGATCAACTTCTGTTACAGCACAATGTTTGAGAGCTGAATTGAAGATCAGCCATGTTCTAACTGAATGTTGAGTAGGCCCGAAGGGCTGAGTGGCCTTTTCCTCAATGTCTTATAAAGGGACCAAAATGCAAAAATGGCTGCTCCATGCTCTTCTCCTCATATCCCATTCCTCTGTTCCCTACAGGAGATTCCAACTTGTCTAAATGGTGGTTTTTCACTTGGGTATTGGTTACTGTAAATTAGTTTCTATCATTTGGTCACTTTATTTTATTTGTACAAGGGATGTGAATTTGGCTGGTTAGGTGAGTATTTATTGTGCATTCCTATAACTTGTAGCCTTCTTTAACCACTTCAATCCATGTGCTGTCAGGTCATTGAGGGTGTTTTAAGGAGACTGTTCTGGAATTTTGACCCTCAAACAGTGAAGGAACAGTGATATAATTCCAAGTCAGGATGGTGTGAGACTTGGAGGAGAACCTGGACATGGTGATGTTCCCAAACTTCTGCTACCCTTGTCCTTCTCCTGTGGTGGAACTGGTAGATATGGAAGGTCACTTACTGCAGTCCTTCTTGTAGATGCTACACACCGCAATGTCTGGAAGACACTTAAAAGTGGGAAGCTGAACTGACTACTGCTGAGTTAGATGTTTAGAGAATCTCTTTTACCATGAAGTCTTCACACTGAGCAGCTCCCGAGGACACAATCTCATGGATGGTAAGACTTGGATTAAATTCCACTCTGTTCTACACAATAAACAACTCGAAGGGTTAAAAATGATTACTGTGCAGCCCTCTGGGAAGCTAGATCACTACAATCAGGATTCCTGGTTTTATCATTGCAGTTAGTTTATAAAGAATTTCTCCTGGCTGCAAGTTTCTCACAACAGAGATGTATCTCGCAATAAAGTTTCTGAGGCCAGTGTTCATTTGTAAATTCGCCAGACTGCTCAACAAGCTGCTGAACTCTGTCAGTTTGCCAAGTTCAGCTGTGTCCAAGACTAGCTGTGTTTGACTGAAACCCAAGGAAACATAAAGTATATCCTGATGATGCACTGTACAATTTGACAGCTCTGTCTAACGCCAGTCACTGCCACTTTTCTTTCCACGTCCTGGCTTGCAATACAAACACATGAAGGAAGAACTGTGCTTCTCATAAGAATGCAACAGCAGGTTACAGCCCAACAGGTTTATTTGGAAGTGCAAGCTTTTGGAGCGCTGCTCCTCCATCAGGTAGCTAGCTACCTGACACTAACTACCTGACACTAGCTGCCTGATGAAGGAGTAGCGCACTGAAAGCTTGTATTTCCAAATAAGCCTGTTCAACTATAACCTAGAGCTGTGATTTTTAGCTTTGTCCACCACAGTCTAACACCGGCACCTCCACATCGTGACTTGTGAGAACTGAAGTCAGCTA